>NW_028137152.1:0-70000 GCF_965140915.1 Aythya marila | reverse complement strand
CGTGTGGGGCCGGGGGGCGGGGCTTGGTGTAGGGGGCGGGGCTTGGTGAAGGGGGAGGGGCTTGGTGGAGGGGGCGGGGCTTGTTGTGGGACCGGGCTGGGGGGTCCCAATGGGTATGGGGGGGGGCAGGTGTGGGGCTGGCTATGGGGCTGGCTGTGGGGCTGGCCCTCAGTCCAGCTATGGGGCTGGGCCCCATAGGGCTGGGTATGGGGTTGGCTGTGGGTCTGGCTATGGGGCTGGCTATAGGGCTGGCTATAGGGCCGGTTATAGGTCCAGCTGTGGGTCCAGTTATGGGTCCAGCTGTGGGTCCAGCTCTGGGGCTGGCTATAGGTCCAGCTTCAGGGCTGCTTATAGGGCTGGCTGTGGGGCCAGCTATAGGAGTGCCTGTAGGACTGCCTACAAGTCTATAGGCTATAGGGTTGGCTATGGGATTGGCTATAGGACTACATATAGGGCTGGCTATAGGCTGGTTATAGGTCCAGCTTTGGGTCCCACTACAGAGCTGCTATGGGGCTGGCTGTGGGTCCAGTTATGGGGCTGGCTGTGGGTCCAGCTGTGGGTCCAGCTATGGGGCTGGCTATAGGTCCAGCTTCAGGGCTGCTTATTGGGCTGGCTGTGGGGCCAGCTATAGGGCTGGCTATAGGGCTAGCCGTAGGGCTGGTTATAGGTCCAGCTGTGGGTCCAGCTGTGGGTCCAGCTATGGGGCTGGTTATAGGTCCAGCTGTAGGTCCAGCTGTGGATCCAGCTATAGGGCTGACCATAGGGTTACCTATAGGTCCAGCTGTGGGTCCAGCCCTAGTGCTGCCTATAGGGCTGTCTGTAGGGTCCAGCATAGGTCCAGCTATAGGGCTGGCTGTGGGGCTGGTTATAGCTCTAGGTGTGGGGCTGGCTATAGGGCTGGCTATAGGGCTGGTTATAGGTCCAGCTATGGGTCCAGCTATAGGGCTGGCTGTGGGGCTGGTTATAGCTCTAGCTGTAGGTCCAGCTATGGGGCTGGTTATAGGGCTGCCTATAAGGCTGGTTATAGGTCCAGCTATAGGGCTTGCATGGTTCCAGCTGTGGGTCCAGCTATAGGGCCGGCTGTGGGGCTGGTTATAGCTCTAGCTGTGGGGCTGGCTATAGGGCTGCTTATAGGTCCAGCTGTGGGTCCAGCTATAGGGCTGGCTGTGGGGCTGCCTATAGGGCTGGCTATAGGGCCGCCTATAGGACTATCTATAGGGCCGCCTATAGGTCCAGCCCAATCCCAGCAGTGTCTCCACCCATGGTTCCCCCCCCAACCCCATCCCTTTCCCCCCCCCCAGGTGCAGTTCTGCTGCCGGCCCCCCCCGGCACTACTTGGGGGCCGAGCCCCCCCACGGCCCCCCCCCAGCGCGTCCCTGCGGGCACGGAGCCACCGCGACCCCACGGTGAGACCTGGGGGGCACGGGGGGGGGGCCCGGTGCTGGGGGGGGTCCCGGTGCCAGGAGGGGATCCTGGTGCTGGGGGGGGGGTCCCGGTGCTGGGGGGGGGGGGTCCCGGTGCCGGGAGAGGGTCCCGGTGCCGGGGGGGGTCCCGGTGCCAGGAGGGGGTCCCGGGGCTGGGGGGGGATCCCGGGGCTGGGGGGGGGGGTCCCAGTGCCAGGAGGGGGTCCCGGTGCCAGGAGGGGATCCCGGTGCCGGGGGGGGGCTCCTGGTGCTGGGGGGGGGGGTCCCGGTGCTGGGGGGGGGTCCTGGTACCAGAAGAGGGTCCCGGTGCCTGGGGGGGGGTCCCAGTGCCAGGAGGGGATCCCGGTGCTGGGGGGGGGGTCCCGGTGCTGGGAGGGGGTCCCGGTGCTGGGGGGGGGGTCCTGGTGCTGGGAGGGGGTCCTGGTGCTGGGGGGGGGGTCCCGGTGCCGGGGGGGGTCCCGGTGCCAGGAGGGGGTCCCGGGGCTGGGGGGGGGGGTCCCAGTGCCAGGAGGGGGGGGGTCCCAGTGCCAGGAGGGGGTCCTGGTGCTGGGGGGGGGGGGTCCCGGTGCCAGGAGGGGGTCCCAGTGCCAGGGGGGGTCCCAGTGCCGGGGGGGGGATCCCGGTGCCGGGGGGGGGTCCCGGTGCCAGGAGGGGATCCTGGTGCTGGGGGGGGGGTCCCGGTGCTGGGGGGGGGGTCCTGGTGCTGGGGGGGGTCCCGGTGCCAGGAGGGGGTCCCGGTGCCGGGAGGGGGGGGTCCCAGTGCCAGGAGGGGGTCTTGGTGCCAGGAGGGGGTCCCGGTGCCGGGGGGGGTCCCAGTGCTGGGGGGGGTCCCGGTGCTGGGGGGGGTCCTGGTACCAGAAGAGGGTCCCGGTGCCGGGGGGGGGTCCCGGTGCTAGGAGGGGGGGTCCCGGTGCCGGGGGGATCCCGGTGCTAGGAGGGGGTCCCGGTGCCGGGGGGGGGTCCCGGTGCCAGGAGGGGGTCTTGGTGCCAGAAGAGGGTCCCGGTGCCGGGGGGGCGTCCCGGTGCTAGGAGGGGGTCCTGGTGCTGGGGGGCGGATCCCAGTGTTGGGGGGGGGGTCCCAGTGCCAGGGGGGGGTCCCGGTGCCAGGAGGGGATCCCAGTGCTGGGGGGGGGGTCTTGGTGCCAGGAGGGGGGGATCCTGGTGCTGGGGGGGGGATCCCAGTGCCAGGAGGGGATCCCGGTGCCAGGAGGGGGTCCCAGTGCTAGAAGGGGGTCCCGGTGCCGGGGGGGGGGGGTCCTGACCGGTGTTCACCCCCCCCCCCCCCCAGACGGCGCCGGGGGGTGCTGCGGCCGCTGCTGGTGGGGCTGGGGCTGGCGCTGCCCCTGGGGGCCGGCTGCTACCTGCGGGCTGAGCCCCCCCAGCGCCGCCGCCTGCGCCTGCTGCTGGACGGCGTGGGACGATTCGGCAGGTGGGGGCACTGGGGGGGGGCCGGGGGGGGTCGTGGGGGGGTGGTGGGGGGGTTGGGGGGGGTGGGCACCCCCCCCCTGAGAAAGCTCCCCCGCTTTGCGCCCCCCAGGTCGCTGGCGGTGGGGCTGGAAATCTCGGTGGATTACTGGTGGACGGCAAACGTGGCGCTGCGGGGGGTGGAGGAGGTGGGGGGGGGGGTGGGGGGGTGGGGGGGGTGGGGTGGGATTGGGGATGGGATGGGATGGGGATAGGATTGGGATGGGATGGGATTAAGGATGGGATGGGATGGGATTAGGAATGGGATTAGGGATGGGATGGGGATGGGGGTGGGATTGGTATGGGGGTGGGATTAAGGATGGGATGGGGGTGGGATGGGATGGTATTAGGAATGGGATTAGGGATGGGATGGGATTGGGGGTGGGATGGGGATGGGATGAGGATGGGCACAATGGGATGGGATTGGGATTGGGGATGGGATTGGGGATGGGATGGGGATGGGATGGGCACAATGGGATGGGATTGGGATTGGGGATGGGATTAGGGATGGGGATGGGATTGGGATGGGATTAGGGTGGGATGGAGATGGGATTAGGGATGGGATGGGATGGTATTAGGAATGGGATTAGGGATGGGATGGGATTGGGGGGGGATGGGGATGGGATTAGGGATGGGATGGGGATGGGATTAGGGATGGGATGGGATTAGGGATGGGATTGGGATGGGATTGGGATGGGCACAATGGGATGGGATTGGGGATGGGATGGGATTAGGGATGGGATTAGGGATGGGATTGGGGATGGGATGGGGATGGGACAGGGATGGGGATTAGGATTGGGGATGGGATGGGATTAAGAATGGGATGGGGATGGGATGGGGATAGGATGGGATTGGGATTGGGAATGGGATGGGATTGGGGATGGGGACGGGAATGGAGATGGGATGGGGATGGGATGGGATTAGTGATGGGGATGGGATTAAGGATGGGATGGGGATATGATGGGATTGGGATTGGGGATGTGGATCCGTTCAGCGATGGGATTAGGGCTGCTGACACCCCCCCCACCCCCCCTGTCCCCCCTAACCCCCCCCCCAGGGCTCCCCGGCCTTCCAGGCGGGGATGTCGCGGTGCCACCAGCGGGCGGCCGAGCGGCTGCTGCGGGGGGCGCTGCGCAACGGGGGGCTCTACATCAAACTGGGCCAGGGGCTCTGCGCCTTCAACCACCTCCTGCCCCCCGAGTACATCGCCACCCTGCGCCTGCTGGAGGATCGCGCCCTGCAGCGCGGCCACCGGGAGGTGAGGGGACAGGGACAGGGGACAGGGGGACAGGGTACGGGGTGGTCCCGGTCCATGGGGGAGCAGTTTGGGGACCCCCCGGTGCACGGCGGTGCCAAGGCTCCGGGTGTGGGGACCGTGGGGACGCTGCGTGGGGTGGCACAGCGTGGGGTTGGGGGGCTGGGGAGGGGGTGTTGGGGAGGGGGGGGGTGGTGGTAGGGGGTGGGGAGGGTACTGCCAGGGGTTGGGGACATCATGGGGACAGGGACGGCACTGCCATGGGGATGGGGACACCATGGGCATGGGGACACCATGGGGATGGGGACACCGTGGTCTCCATCATGGGGACACCACTGCCAAGGGCATGGGGACACCGTGGGCATTGGGACACCACGGGGATGGCACTGCCATGGGCATGGGGACACCATGGGCATGGGGACACCGTGGGGATGGGGACACCGTGGGCATGGGGGCACCGTGGTCTTGATCATGGGGACACCGTGGGCATGGGGACTCCGTGGGGATGGCACTGCCACGGGGATGGGGACACCGTGGTGGCCATGGGCATGGGGACACCATGGACACGAGGACACCATGGGGATGGCACTGCCATGGGGACGGGGACACCGTGGGCATGGGGACACCACGGGCATGGGGACCCCGAGGTCTCCATCATGAGGACACCGTGGTCCTCATCACGGGGACACCACGGACACGGGGACACCACGGGCATGGGGACACCACGGGGATGGCACTGCCATGAGGGTGGGGACACTGTGGTGGTCTTGGGCACGGGGACACCACGGACACAAGAACACCACAGGCATGGGGACATCAAGGTCTCCATCACAAGGACACCACGGTCCTGATCATGGGGACACCACTGCCAAGGGCATGGGGACACCATGGGGATGGGGACACCATGGGGATGGCACTGCCACGGACACGGGGACACCGTGGGCGTGGGGACACCACGGGCATGGGGACCCTGAGGTCTCCATCGTGAGGACACCGTGGTCCTCATCACGGGGACACCACGGACACAGAGACACCATGGGCATGGGGACACCATGGGGATGGCACTCCCACGGGGATGGGGACACCATGGGCATGGGGACACCACGGGGATGGCACTGCCGCGAGGGTGGGGACACCGTGGTGGTCTTGGGCACGGGGACACCACGGACACGAGGACCCCATGGGCACGGGGACCCCGAGGTCTCCATCACCGCGACACCGCCGCGCTCAGTGCGGGCACCGAGGGGTTCCTCCCCAAACCGTGTCCCCCCCGTGTCCTCCCCCATGTCCCCCCCTTGTCCCCCCCTTGTCCCCCCCGTGTCCCCCGTGTCCCCCCCGTGCCCGCAGGTGGACGAGCTGTTCCTGGAGGACTTCCAGACGACGGCGTCCGACCTCTTCCAGGAGTTCGACTACGAGCCCGTGGCGGCCGCCAGCCTGGCGCAGGTTCACCGCGCCACCCTGCAGGACGGCACGCCGGTGGCCGTCAAGGTGTGTGTGTGGGGGGGAAATTTGGGGGGTTTTTGTTTTTTTTGGGGTTTTTTGGGGGGCAGAAGGTGGTATCTGGCCCCCCCCAGGTGCAGTACATCGACCTGCGCGACCGCTTCGACGGCGACATGCGGACGCTGCAGCTGCTGCTGCGCATCGTGGAGTTCATGCACCCCAGCTTCGGCTTCAGCTGGGTGCTGGAGGTACTGGGAGCACTGGGAGCGCTGGGAGGGGGTGGGGACACACGTGGGGACAGCTCAACCCCTCCCCGATTGTCCCCCAGGACCTGAAGGGGACGCTGGCGCAGGAGCTGGACTTTGAGAACGAGGGGAGGAACGCCGAGCGCTGCGCCCGCGACCTGCGGCACTTCAGCTACGTGGTGGTGCCGCGCGTGCACTGGGACAAGTGCAGCAAGGTGGGGACAATTTGGGGACAGTTTGGGGACAGTGGGGACACGGGGGGGACGTGGGGGTAATGGGGACATGGGGACGGGGGCAGCAGGGCAGTGGGGAGTGAAGGGTGGGGGAACAAAGGGTGGTGGGGATTGGGGCAGGGGGGCAGTGGGGACAATGGGGATGGGGACAGGGGGACAGTGGGGACAATGGGGACAGTGGGACAGGGACAGTAGGGACAGCAGGGATAGGGGGACAGTGAGGACTGCAGGACAATGGGGAGAGGGACAGAGGGATGGGGACAGTGGGACAATGGGGACAGGGGGACAGCAGGACAGCAGGGACAGGGACATGGGGACAACGGGGACAGGGGGACAGTGGGGACTGCAGGACAGTGGGGACAGGGACAGGGGGACAACGGGGACAAGGGGACAGTGGGGACAGCGACACTGGGATAATGGGGACAATGAGACACTGGGATAATGGGGATGGGGACAGTGGAACAATGGGGACAGGGACAGTGGGACAATTGGGATCAGGGGACAGGGACCATGGGACAGGGGCTGCGGGGACACTGGGGCCAGGGCACGGGGACAGGTGGGGACCGAGGGAAAGGGGACAGGGGACAGGGGCTGTGGGGACAGGGGACAGGGGGTGTAGGGGAGCAGGGGACAGGGATTTGGGGCAGGGACTCTGGATACAATGGGGACCAGGGGACAGTGGGGACAATGGGGACAGGGAACGGGGACAATGGGGACAGGGAATGGGGACAATGGGGACAGGGAATGAGGACAGTGGGGACAGTGGGGACAGGGGCTATGGGGTGCGCACCGCGCGGAGCAGGGACCGGGGACGATCCAGCCCTGGGGACAGCGGGGTGGCATCGACCCCGCCATGGGCTGACCCCGTGTGTCCCCCCCCATGGTGTGTGTCACCCCCCCGGTGTGTGTCACCCCCCCCCCGTGTCCCCTGGTGTCCCCCCCGGTGTCCCCAGCGGGTGCTGACGGCCGATTACTGCGAGGGCTGCAAGATCACCAACGTGGAGGGCATCCGGCGGCAGGGCCTGGGGCTGCAGGACGTGAGTGGGGTCACGCGGGGACAACGGGGACATTGGGGACATGGGGACAATGGGGGGGGGACACGGGGACATTGGGGGACCCAGCCGTGTCCCCGCAGGCCGCCGACAAATTGATCCGGGTGTTCGCCGAGCAGATTTTCTACACCGGCTTCATCCACGCAGACCCGCACCCGGGGAACGGTACGGGGACACGGGGACAGGGATTTGGGGACACGGGGACGGGGATTTGGGGACATGGGGACTTGGGGACATGGGGATGGAGGGACAGGGACATGGGGGCAGGGGGATGGAGGGGTATAGGAACAGGTGGATATGGGGACACAGGGACATGGGGACACAGGGATGTAGGGACATGGGGACATGTGGATATGGGGACATGGGGACACGGGGATTTGGGGACATGGGGACGCGGGGATGCAGGGACACGGGGACAGGGACATGAGGATTTGGGGACATGGGCATGGAGGGACATGGGGACACAGGGACATGGGGACATAGGAACACGTGGATATGGGGACATGGGGATTTGGGGACACGGGGATTTGGGGACACAGGGATTTGGGGACACGCGAGGCCACCCCGCCGCGGTCCCCCCGCAGTGCTGGTGCGGCGCGGCCCCGACGGGAAGGCGCAGCTCGTGCTGCTGGACCACGGCCTCTACGAGTTCCTGAGCGAGAGGTGAGGACGGGGACACCGCGGGGACACCGCGGGGACACCGGGGGGACACCGAGGGGACAACGCCGGTGCCGGTGTCCCCCCCCTCCCTGCAGGGACCGCAGCGCGCTGTGCCAGCTGTGGCGCGCCATCGTGCTGCGCGATGACGCCGCCATGAGGAGCCGCTCGGCCGAGCTGGGCGTCAAGGGTGAGGCGTCCCCGCGGGGCCGTAATCCCAGCCCTTGGGGGCCGTAATCCCGCCTTTTAGTGCCATAATCCCAATTTTGGGCGCCATAATCCCACTTCTAGAGCTGTAATCCCAATCTTGGGTGCCATAATCCCACTTTTTAGCGCTGTAATCCCACTTCTGGGTGCCATAATCCCACTTCTTAGTGCTGTAATCCCAATTTTGGGTGCCATAATCCCACTTCTTAGCGCTGTAATCCCAATTTTGGGTGCCATAATCCCACTTCTAGTGCCGTAATCCCAACCTTGAGTGCCGTAATCCCAACCTTCGGTGCCATAATCCCACCCCTTTAGTGCAGTAATCCCACCCTTTAGTGCCATAATCCCAATTTTGGGTGCTGTAATCCCACCCTTTGATGCCATAATCCCAGTTTTTGGCGCTGTAATCCCAATTTTGGGCACCATAATCCCAACGTTTGATGCCATAATCCTATCCCTTGGGTGCCATAATACCAATTTTAGGTACCATAATCCCATCCCTTGGGTACCATAATCCCAACCTTTGGTGCCAAAATCCCACCTCCCAGGTGCCACAGCCCTGTCCCCCTGCCCTGTGCCCCTCAGTGTGCTGCAGCTCCCTGGGGCACCATAATCCCTCCCTGCTGGGTGCCATAATCCTCCATTTGGGTGCCATAATCCCCCTTTCGGCACTTTAATCCCCCCTTTGGGCACTTTAATCCCCCCTTTGGGTGTCATAATCCAACCCTTGGGCGCCATAATCCCACCCAGGGTGCTATGGGGTGCCTTAATCCCCCCTTTGGGTGCCATAATCCAACACTTGGGTGCCATAATCCCACCCCGGGATGCCACGGGATGCCTTAATCCTCCCTTTGGGTGCCATAATCCTCCCTTTGGGTACCATAATCCAACACTTGGGTGCCATAATCCCACCCTGGGGTGCCACGGGATGCCTTAATCCCCTCTTTGGGTGCCATAATCCCCCCTTTGGGTACCATAATCCCACCCTGGGGTGCCATGGGATGCCTTAATCCCCCCTTTGGGTGCCATAATCCAACACTTGGGTGCCATAATCCCACCCCGGGGTGCCACGGGATGCCTTAATCCCCCCTTTGGGTGCCATAATCCCCCCTTTGGGTGCCATAATCCAACACTTGGGTGCCATAATCCCACACGGGGTGCCACGGGATGCCTTAATCCCCCATTTGGGTGCCATAATCCAACACTTGGGTGCCATAATCCCACCCTGGGGTGCCATAGGTGCCTTAATCCCCCCTTTGGGTGCCATAATCCTCCCTTTGGGTGCCATAATCCCACCCTGGGGTGCCACGGGATGCCTTAATCCCCCCTTTGGGTGCCATAATCCTCCCTTTGGGTGCCATAATCCAACACTTGGGTGCCATAATCCCACCCCGGGGTGCCACGGGATGCCTTAATCCCCCCTTTGGGTGCCATAATCCAACACTTGGGTGCCATAATCCCACCCTGGGGTGCCACTGGATGCCATAATCCCACCCTGGGGTGCCATGGGATGCCATAATCCCCCCTTTGGGTGCCATAATCCAACACTTGGGTGCCATAATCCCACCCCGGGGTGCCATGGGATGCCTTAATCCCCAATTTGGCTGCCATAATCCCACTCTTGGATGCCTCAACCCACCCCTTGGGTGCCGTAATCCCACCCCTTGGGTGCCGCGCCCTTCCCCCTCCCCCCCCTCCCCCCTCCCCCAGATTACTTCCTCTTCTGCGAGATCCTGATGCAGCGCCCGCTGCACGCGGGGCAGCTGGCCCTGGCCAACGTGCTGACGCGGGAGGAGGCCGCCTACATGCAGGAGATGGCCGCCCACCACTTCCAGCGCATCATGGGGGTGCTGCGCGCCCTGCCCCGGCCCATGCTGCTCGTCTTCCGCAACATCAACACCGTCCGCAGCATCAACGTGGCGCTGGGGGCCCCGGTCGACCGCTACTTCCTCATGGCCAAGAGGTGAGGGGATGATGGAGTAAAGGAGGTGGAGGGGGTGGGCTCGGGGGGATGCGGGGAGCCCCCTAAAATCGTCCCCCCCCGTGCCCACCCCGCAGCGCCGTGCGGAGCTGGGGGAGGCTGAGCGGGGAGCGCGCCCCCGGGCTCGGGGGGCTCCGCGCCGTCCGCAGCCTCCGCGTGGCCTGGGAGAGCATCAAGTTCGAGGTGGCGCTCAGGTAAAAAAATAAAATAAAATGAGGGGGTCCTGGGGGGGTCCTGGGGGTCGGAGGGGGTGAGCTTCTGCCCCACGCTTCCCCCCCCCCGCGCCCAGGCTGGAGACCCTCACCATGAAGCTGACGGCCTCCGTCCTGCGCCTGCTGGCGGCCTGGGGGCTGCTGCCCCACAGCGAGCAGATCTACGAGTACCTGCGGGCGTAGCGGGAGGACCCCCCCCCAATAAACCACCCCCCGACCCAATAAATCCACCCCTCTACCCAATAAATCCGCCCCCCGACCCAATAAATCCGCCCCCCCCCTACCCGCGGAGGGGCCGGCGGAGCACACGCACTGCAGCCCCGTTGGGGGTTTTTGTGTTTTTTTATATAAATTTGGGGGTCCGGGGGGGGGTCCGGGGGGGGATTTGGGGGTCGGGGGGGTGTCAGAAGTGCGCTGTCACCCGGTCGATCTCCAGCAGGTCCTCGAGGATCTGGGGGGGGGAGGTGGTGTCAGGGGGTCCTGCTTTGCCCCATAGGGGTGGGGGGCACAGGGTGTGGGGTGGGGGGGTGACACTTCTATGGGGCGCAGGGTGTGGGGCAGGGGGGTGACATCTATGGGGTGAAGTGTGTGGTTTGCTCCCCTGCACGCCAGGGCCTGGTGGGGCCAAGGGTGTCCTGCCCCACAGCCCTACCCCACAGCCCTGCCCCATGGTCCTGCCCCACAGCCCTACCACATGGATCTGCCCCATAGCACTGCCCCACAACACCATCCCATAGCTCTACCCCACAGCCCTGTCCCACAGCCCTGCCCCATAGCACTGCCCCACAGCCCTGTCCCACACAACCCTGCCCCACAACACCACCCCATAGCCCTGCCCCACAGCCCTACCCCATGGCCCTGCTCCACAGCCCTGCCTCACAGCACCACCCCGCAGCCCTACCCCATAGCACCACCCCACAGCCCCATCCCATGGCCCTGCCCCATAGCACTGCCCCACAGCCCTACCCCATGGATCTGCCCCTTAGTGCTGCCCCACAGCCCCACCCCACAGCCCCACCCCATAGCCCTGCCCCACAGCACCACCCCACAGCTCTACCCCACGGCCCTGCCCCATAGCACCACCCCACAGCCCCGTCCCACAACCCTGCCCCATAGCCCTGCCCCACAGCCCTACCCCATGGATCTGCCCCTTAGTGCTGCCCCATAGCACCACCCCACAGCCCTACCCCATATCACTGCCCCACAGCCCAGCCCCACACCCCCACCCCACAGCCCCGCCCCATTAGCCCCACCCCACAGCCCCACCCCCCAGCCCCGCCCCCCAGCCCCGCCCCCGCTCACGATGTCGGGCGTGGTGCCGATCTTCTTGGCCAGCTCCGCGCGCTCCATGGTGCTGAGGTAGAGGTAGCGGTTCAGCAGCTCCCCGTCCAGCACGTTGCGCACCGCATTCTGCAGGATGCGCCGGTCCATGTGCAGCATCCTGCGGGGAGGGGACGGCACCGTGGGGACAGCACCGTGGGGACAGCAGGGTCATGGGGACAGTGGGGTCAGGGACAGCACCGTGGGGACAGCACCATGGGGACAGCGGGGTCAGGGACAGCAGCGTGGGGACAACGGGGAGGGGACAGCACCACGGGGACAGCGGGGTCAGGGACAGCACCACGGGGACAGCAGGGTCAGGGACAGCACCATGGGGACAGCACCATGGGGACAGCAGGGTCAGGGGCAGCACCGTGGGGACAGTGGGGTCAGGGACAGCACCGTGGGGACAGCACCATGGGGACAGTGGGGTCAGCGGCAGCACCATGGGGACAGCACCGTGGGGACAGTGGGGAGGGGACAGCACCACGGGGACAGCACCATGGGGACAGTGGGGTCAGGGACAGCAGCATGGGGACAGCAGCGTGGGGACAGCACCGTGGGGACAGTGGGGTCACCGCAGTGGCACCCGGTGGCGCTGCCCAGGACGGGGACGGTGCTGCCACCAGGTGGGTGCTGGGTCCCGTTGCAGTGGGGACCCTGGGGCGTGATGGGGACCTCAGAGGTGTGTTGGGGATTATGGGGACACATGGGACCTCAAGGACATGTTGGGGACCCTGGGGATGTGTTGCGGACCCTAGGGACACGACATTGAGGACCCCAGAGATGAGTTGGGGATCCTGGTGACACGCTGGGGACCCCAGGGACAGGTTGGGGACCCCGGTGACAGGCTGGGGACCCCGGTGACAGGTTGGGGACCCTGGGGACAGGTTGGGGACCCCGGGGACACACTGAGGACTTCAGGGACAGGTTGGGGACCCCAAAGATGTGCTGGGGACCCCGAGGATGCACTGGGGACCCCAGGGACACGTTGGGTACCATGGGGGCCCTGGAGATGTGCCGGGGACCCCAGGGACACCACATTGAGGACCCTGGTGACACGTTGGGGACCCCGGTGACAAGTTGGGGACCTTGGGGACATGCTGGGGACCTTGGGGACATGTTGGGGACCCTGGGGACACGTTGGGTACCATGGGGGCCCCGGAGATGTGCCGGGGACCCCAGGGACACCACATTGAGGACCCTGGTGACATGCTGGGGACCCCTGTGACACGTTGGGGACCCCGGTGACAGGTTGGGGACCCCGGGGACAGTTTGGGGACGCCGGGGACAGGTTGGGGACCCTGGGGATGTGCTGGGGACCCCGAGGATGCACTGGGGACCCCAGAGACACTTTGGGTACCATGAGGGCCCCGGAGATGTGCTGCGGACCCCAGGGACACCACATTGAGGACCCTGCTGACACGCTGGGGACCCCGGTGACAGGTTGGGGACCTCGGGGACAGTTTGGGGACCTCGGTGACAGGTTGGGGACCCCGGTGACACATTGGGGACCCTGGGGGCAGGTTGGGGACCCCATGGGCTTGTTGGGGACCTCGGGGACATGTTGGGGACCCTGGGGGCAGGTTGGGAACCATGGGGGCCCCGGAGATGTGCTGGGGACCCCAGAGACACCACATTGAGGACCCTGCTGACACGCTGGGGACCCCGGTGACAGGCTGGGGACCTCGGGGACAGTTTGGGGACCCCGGGGACAGTTTGGGGACGCCGGTCACCTGAAGGCGCGGGGGTTGAGGCCGGCGTGGTGCGGCAGCATGGTGGTGAGGGCGTTCTGCAGCATCAGCAGCCGCCGGTACGTCTTCTCCTGCATGGGCAGCAGCAGCCCGATGCCACCGTCCAGCGTGGCTGGGGGGGGGGGGGTTTATAGGGTCAGGGGGGGTCAGGGGGGGTCACCCCAGCACCCCCAGAGCGTTTGGGGACAGGAGGAGGGGGTGGTGACACAGAATGAGGTGACATGAGGTTGGGGACGTGGATAGGGGACGCGAATCGGGGCGCAGGGGAAGGGCGCGCGGAACGGGGACCGCCCCGGTGACCCCCCCCCCGTGTCCCAACGTGTCCCCACGTGTCCCCACGTGTCCCCCCCGTACCGAACCAGGTGATGTGCTTCTGCTCCCAGGCGCTGGCCTTCTTGAGGCCGTCGGCGGTGCCGCGGCACGGCGTGCGCCAGAAGGTGTTGACGTGGGCGCCCACGTGGAAGTCGGCGCGGCGCAGCAGCCGCATGCCCCCGAAGCTCTCCTTGGCTGGGGGTGGCAGCGTGGGGACAAGGGGACAAGGGAGAAGGGATAAGGGACAAGGGAGAAGGGATAAGGATGAGGGATAGGGATAAAGGAAAGGGATAAGGGACAAGGGAGAGGGATAAGGGGTAAGGGATAAGGGACAAGGAACAGGGATAAGGGATAAGGGACAAGGGACAAGGGACAAGGGACAAGGAAAAGGGACAGGGACAAGGATAAGGGACAAAGGACAGGGATAAGGGACAAGGGACAGGGATAAGGGACAAGGGATAGGGATAAGGGGCAGGGATAAGGGGCAGGGATAAGGGAGAAGGGAGAAGGATAAGGAACAAGGACAGGGATAAGGGGTAAGGGACAGGGATAAGGGACAAGGGACAAGGTACAAGGGATAGGGATAAGGGACAAGTGACAAGGATAAGGGACAAGGGACAGGGATAAGGGACAAGGAAAAGGGACAAGGATAGGGGATAAGGGACAAGGGACAGGGATAAGGGACAGGGACAAGGGACAAGGGACAGGGATAAAGGATAAGGGACCAGGAACAAGGGGCAGGGGACAAAGGACAGGGACAGGGATGAGGGATAGGGATAAGGGACAAGGGACAGGGTTAAGGGACAGGAACAGGGGACAGGGACAAAGGACAAGGGACATGGAATGAGGATAAGGGACAAGGGACAGGGACAAGGATAAGGGACAAGGGATAGGGATAAGGGACATAGGACAAGGGAAAGGGGACAGGGATAAGGGACAGGGACAAGGGACAGAGATCAAGGACAAGGGACAGGGATAAGGGAAAAGGACAAGGGACAAGGAAAAGGGACAAGGGACAGCCACAGGGATAAGGGACAGGGACAAGGGGAAGGGACAAGGGACAGGGATAAGGGACAAAGGACAGGGACAAGGGACAAGGATAAGGGACAAGGGACAGGGGACAGGGATCAGGGACAAGGGACATGGGATGAGGATAAGGGACAAGGACAGGGATAAGGGACAAGGAAAAGGGACAGGGATAAGGGACAAGAGACAAGGTTAAGGGATAAGGGACAAGGGACAGGGACAGGGACAGGGACAGGGACAGGGCCAGGGGACATGGCCATGTCCCCGTGTCTCACCCTCGGGCAGGTACATGTAGACCAGGAGGTTGCGGTCGCGGTCGGACACTGCAGAAGGACGGAGAGCGGCGTGACGGGGACATGGGGACACCGGGGGGGGACATGGGGACACCGGGGGGACACCGGGGGGGACAGGGACGGGGACAGGGACAGGGACGGGGACACGCACCGAGGAAGCCGAGCTGGGTGCTGTCCACCATGAAGTCCACGCTGTACACCTCCAGCGGCTTGGCGTCCTGCACAGGGGACACCGTCAGCTGGGGGGTGGCACGTGTCCCCGCGGCCACCCCCGGGGTGGCGGGGAGGTGTCCCCGGGTCCCCAGGTCCCCCAGGGTGGCAGGGAGGTGTCCCCATGTCCCCGAGACCCCAGGGCAGGAGGGAGGTGTCACTGGGTCCCCAGGTCCCCTGGGGCAAGAGGGAGGTGTCCCCATGTCCCCAGGTCCCCCAGGGTGGCAGGGAGGTGTCCCCATGTCCCCAAGACCCCAGGGTGGCACAGAAGTGTCCCCAAGTCTCCAGGTCCCCCAAGACAGTAGGGAGGTGTCCCCACGTCCCCTAGGGTGGCACAGAAGTGTCCCCATGTCCCCAGGTCCCCTAGGTCAGTAGGGTGGTGTCACCGTGTCCCCAAGTCCCCTGGGACAGGAGGGAGGTGTCCCCATGTCCCCAAGACCCCAGGGTGGCATAGAAGTGTCCCCAAGTTCCCCAGGCCAGTACAGAGGTGTCCCCACGTCCCCATATCCTCTAGGGTGGCACAGAAGTGTCCCCATGTCCCCATGTCCCCCAGGTCAGTAGGGAGGTGTCCCCATGTCCCCATGACCCCAGGGTGGCACAGAAGTGTCCCCATGTCCCCCAGGGCAGGAGGGGGGTGACCCCATGTCCCCAGGGTGGCACAGAAGCGTCCCCACGTCCCCAAGCCCCCCAGGACACCCCCAGGCTCCCCCATCCCCCAGGACAGCGGGGACACCCCACACCCCAAGGACCCAACCCCACATCCCTCAGCCTGGCAGGGGACACCCCCCCAGTGTCCCCACACGTCCCCACATATCCCCACGTGTCCCCACACGTCCCCACGTGTCCCCACGTATCCCCACATACCCCCGTGTGTCCCCACATGTCCCTGCGTGTCCCATGTCCCCACATGTCCCCACATATCCCCATGTGCCCCCACATGTCCCCACATGTCCCCATGTGTCCCCACATATCCCTGTGTGTCCCCACGTCCCCGTGTCCCCACATATCCCCACGTGTCCCCACATATCCCCACATATCCCCACATGTCCCCACGTCCCCCCACACGTCCCTGCGTGTTCCCGCGTGTCCCATGTCCCCACGTGTCCCCACGTGCCCCAACATATCCCCACATGTCCCCACGTCCCCACATGTCCCCACGTGTCCCCACATGTCCCTGTGTGTCCCCACGTGTCCCCACATGTCCCTGTGTGTCCCCACATGTCCCTGCGTGTCCCATGTCCCCACATGTCCCCACGTGTCCCCACGTGTCCCCACATGTCCCCACGTGTCCCCACACATCCCCATGTGTCCCCACATGTCCCCACATATCCCCAGTGTCCCTGTGTGTCCCCACGTGTCCCCACATATCCCCATGTGTCCCTGTGTGTCCCATGTCCCCACGTGTCCCCACGTCCCCCCACGTGTCCCCACGTCCCCCCACATCCCCCCACATCCCCCCACATCCCCCCACGTCCCCCCACATGTCCCCCAGTGTCCCCACGTGTCCCCCCCACCCTGCTGACGAGGGACAGGGTCTTGCTCTCCTCCTGGTAGCGCAGCAGGGAGATGCTCTTCATCACGTCGGCGGCCAGGATGAAGTTCTTGACGCTGATCATCTGGTGGATGTAGAGCTGCGTGTCGATGAAGGCCATGCCCGTCAGCTCGTTGTCCTTCAGGCTCCACAGGAAGATCTGCGGGGTTAACGGGGTTAACGGGGTTAATGGGGTTAATGGGGGGTAATGGGGGGTAATGGGGGTAATGGGGGTAATGGGGGTAATGGGGGGTAATGGGGGTAATGGGGGGTAATGGGGGTAATGGGGGGTAATGGGGGTAATGGGGGTAATGGGGGGTAATGGGGGTAATGGGGTTAATGGGGTTAATGGGGGTAATGGGGGTAATGGGGGGTAATGGGGGGTAATGGGGGTAA
Source organism: Aythya marila (assembly GCF_965140915.1). Classification (NCBI taxonomy): domain Eukaryota; kingdom Metazoa; phylum Chordata; class Aves; order Anseriformes; family Anatidae; genus Aythya; species Aythya marila. The sequence goes on along the minus strand of NW_028137152.1, from coordinate 52,988 downwards.
TGGGGTTAATGGGGGTTAATGGGGGTAATGGGGGTAATGGGGGTAATGGGGGGTATGGGGGGTAATGGGGTTAATGGGGGTAATGGGGGTAATGGGGGTTAATGGGGGTAATGGGGGTTAATGGGGTTAATGGGGGTAATGGGGGTAATGGGGGTAATGGGGGTAATGGGGGGTAATGGGGGTAATGGGGGGTAATGGGGGTAATGGGGGTAATGGGGGTTATGGGGGTAATGGGGGTAATGGGGGGTAATGGGGTTAATGGGGGGTAATGGGGGTAATGGGGGTAATGGGGGGTATGGGGGTAATGGGGGTAATGGGGGTAATGGGGGGTAATGGGGGTAATGGGGGGTAATGGGGTTAATGGGGTTAATGGGGGTAATGGGGGTAATGGGGGGTAATGGGGGGTAATGGGGGTAATGGGGGGTAATGGGGGTAATGGGGGGTAATGGGGTTAATGGGGTTAATGGGGGTAATGGGGGTAATGGGGGGTAATGGGGGGTAATGGGGGTAATGGGGGGTAATGGGGGTAATGGGGGTAATGGGGGGTAATGGGGGTAATGGGGGTAATGGGGTTATGGGGGTAATGGGGGTAATGGGGGTAATGGGGGTTATGGGGGTAATGGGGGTAATGGGGGTAATGGGGTTAATGGGGGTAATGGGGGTAATGGGGGTTAATGGGGGTAATGGGGGTAATGGGGGTTAATGGGGGTTATGGGGTTAATGGGGGGTAATGGGGGGTAATGGGGTTAATGGGGTTAATGGGGGTAATGGGGGTTAATGGGGGTTATGAGGGTAATGGGGGATATGGGGGGTAATGGGGGTAATGGGGGTAATGGGGGTATTGGGGGGTATGGGGGTAATGGGGTTAATGGGGGGTAATGGGGGTAATGGGGGTAATGGGGGGTAATGGGGGTAATGGGGGTAATGGGGTTATGGGGGTAATGGGGGTAATGGGGGTAATGGGGGTTATGGGGGTAATGGGGGTAATGGGGGTAATGGGGTTAATGGGGGTAATGGGGGTAATGGGGGTTAATGGGGGTAATGGGGGGTAATGGGGGTAATGGGGTTAATGGGGGTAATGGGGTTAATGGGGGTTATGAGGGTAATGGGGGATATGGGGGGTAATGGGGGTAATGGGGGTAATGGGGGTAATGGGGGGTAATGGGGGTAATGGGGTTAATGGGGTTAATGGGGGTAATGGGGTTAATGGGGGTTATGAGGGTAATGGGGGATATGGGGGGTAATGGGGGTAATGGGGGTAATGGGGGTAATGGGGTTAATGGGGGTAATGGGGGTAATGGGGGTTAATGGGGGGTAATGGGGGTAATGGGGGTAATGGGGGTAATGGGGTAATGGGTGGGGTAATGGGGGTAATGGGGTTAATGGGGGTAATGGGGTTAACGGGGTTAACGGGGTTAATGGGGTTAATGGGGGGTAATGGGGGTAATGGGGTTAATGGGGGTAATGGGGGGTAATGGGGGTAATGGGGGGTAATGGGGTTAATGGGGTTAATGGGGGTAATGGGGGTAATGGGGGGTAATGGGGGTAATGGGGGTAATGGGGGTAATGGGGGGTAATGGGGGTAATGGGGTTAATGGGGTTAATGGGGGTAATGGGGGTAATGGGGTTATGGGGGGTAATGGGGGGTAAGGGGGGTAATGGGGGTAATGGGGGTAATGGGGGTAATGGGGTTAATGGGGTTAATGGGGGTAATGGGGGTTATGGGGTTAATGGGGGTAACGGGGGTAATGGGGTTAATGGGGGTTAACGGGGTTAATGGGGTTAATTGGGGGTAATGGGGGTAATTGGGGTAATGGGGGTTATGGGGGGTCGTCGGGGGGCTGGGGTGTGCCCCGGTCCCACTGCTGGTGCTGGGTGCCTGTCCGTGTGTCCCTGTGTCCCCATGTCCCCATGTCCCCATAATGTCCCTATAACATCCCCATAATGTCCCCATATCCCCCTGTCCCCGTATCCCCATGTCCCCATATCCCCCTGTCCCCATATCCCCCTGTCCCCATATCCCCATGTCCCCATATCCCCATTGTCCCCCTGTTCCCATAATGTCCCCATATCCCCCTAGCCCCATATCCCCATAATGTCCCCATATCCCGTCTCCATATCCCTATATCCCCATATCCCATATCTCCTATCGCCATATCCCCTATATCCATATCCTCTATCCCATATCCCCATGTCCCCATATCCCCAGTCATCCCAGTATCCCCATATCCCCATAATGTCCTCATAATGTCCCCATGTCCCCATATCCCCCCATCCCTGTAGCCACATATCCCCCTATCCCCGTATCCCCATATCTCCATGTCCCCATATCCCCATGTCCCCATATTCCTATATCCCCCCGTCCCCATAACGTCCCCATATCCCCATGTTCCCATAACGTCCCCATATCCCTATATCCCCATATCCCCTATCCCCTATCCCCATATCCCCAGCTATCCCAGTGTCCCCATGTCCCCATATCCCCATGTCCCCACGTCCCCATATCCCCAGTTATCCCAGCATCCCCATAATGTCCCCATATCCCCTATCCCCATATCCCTATGTCCCCATATCCCCATACCTCCCTGTCCCCGTATCCCCGTCCCCATACTCCACATCCCCATATCATGTCCCCACGTCCCCATATCACATCCCCACACCCCCCCCCACCCCATAACCCACCCCATAACCCCCACCTTCTGCCCGATGGCGGACACGAGGTACCCGTTGCAGTGGCACAGGGCGGTGACGGGGCCCTTCTGCTCCTTCTCGTACAGCACCTTGAACTTGTTCTTGGTCAGCGGCTGCCCCGGCTCCGGCACCACCTCGATGATGTCCATGATCAGGATCTGGGCGCCCCGAAACAGCCGGTCAGACCCCATAACCCCCCCATACGCCCCCAGGGACCCCCCAGTGTCCCCCAGAGTCCCCCGGTGACTCCCCGGTGTCCCCTGGTGACCCCCCGGTGACCCCCAGTGACCCCCTGGTGTCCCCCAGTGACCCCTGAGGACCCCCCGGCGACCCCGTGACCCCCTGGTGTCCCCCCATGACCCCCTGGTGACCCCCCAGTGTCCCCCCGTGACCCCCCGGTGTCCCCCCGTAACCCTCCGGTGTCCCCTGGTGTCCCCCGGTGACCCCCCGATGTCCCTCGGTGACCCCCAGTGACCCCCCTGTAACCCCCCAGTGACCCCTGGTGACCCCCCGGTGACCCCCAGTGACCCCCGGTGACCCCCCAGTGACCCCCCGGTGTCCCCCCGTGACCCCCCAGTGTCCCCCTGTGACCCCCGGTGTCCCCCCGTAACCCTCCGGTGTCCCCTGGTGTCCCCCCGTGACCCCCCGGTGTCCCTCGGTGACCCCCAGTGACCCCCTGGTGTCCCTCAGTGTCCCCCCGTGACCCCCCTGTAACCCCCCAGTGACCCCTGGTGTCCCCCCTGTGACCCGTCATGACTTCCAGTGACCCCTGGTGTCCCCCCGGTGACCTCTCAGTGACCCCCGGTGACCCCCCAGTGACCCCCCGGTGCCCCCCGGTGTCCCAAGGTGACCCCCTGGTGTCCCTCCAGTGACCCCCACTGACCCCCGATGTCCCCCAGTGACCCTCTGGTGTTCCCCGGTGACCCCCTGGTGATCCCTGGTGTCCCCCCGGTGACCCCCTGGTGATCCCTGGTGTCCCCCAGTGACCCCCGGTGTCCCCTGGTGTCCCAAGGTGCCCCCCCTGTGACCTCCCGGTGTCCCTCCGTGACACCCTGTGACACCCCCGGTGCCCCCTGGTGTCCCCCCAGTGTCCCCCAGTAACCCCCAGTGACCCCCCAGTGTCCTCCCAGTGCCCCCAGTGACCCCCCAGTGTCCCCTGGTGTCCCCCAGTAACCCCCCGGTGTCCCCTGGTGTCCCAAGATGCCCCCCCCATGACCCCACAGTGTCCCCCCAGTGTCCCCTGGTGTCCCCCAGTGACCCCCCAGTGTCCTCCCAGTGCCCCCAGTGCCCCCCAGTGCCCCCAGTACCCACCCTTCCGCGGCAGGTGACCTCCTCTCCCTGCATGAGGCATGTCCCCACGGCGATGTAGCCCTTCAGCCCCGACACCGTCTCCTCGCTCTTTAGGGACACGGTCTTCATGCAGGTGACGTGCTCCCACTCCTCCAGCTCGATCCTGGGGGGGTTTGGGGTGGGTTTGGAAGGGTTTGGGGTGGGTTTGGGGTGCGTTTAGGGGGTTTGGGGTAGGTTGGGGTGGGTTAAAGGGGGTTTGGAGTGGGTTTGGGGGGGGTTGGAGGGGTTTGGGGTGGGTTTGGGGTGGGTTTAGGGGGTTTGGGGTGGGTTTGGAGGGGTATTGGGGTGGGGTTGGGGGGGTTTGGGGTGGGTTTGGGGGATTTGGGGTGGGTTTGGGGTGGGTTTGGGGTGGGTTTAGGGGGTTTGGGGTGGGTTTGGAGGGGTATTGGGGGGGGGTTGGGGGGGTTTGGGGTGGGTTTGAGGGGGGTTGGAGGGGTTTGGGGTGGGTTGGGGTGGGTTAAAGGGGGTTTGGGGTGGGTTTAAGGGGTTTGGGGGATTTGGGGTGGGTTTGGGGTAGGTTTGGGGGAGTTTGGGGGGGCTTTGGGGTGGGTTTGGGGTGGGTTTGGGGTGGGTTTGGGGTTTTGGGGTGGGTTTGGGGGGGGTTGGAGGGGGTTTGGGGTGGGTTTGGGGTGGGTTTGGGCAGAGTTGGGGGGTTTGGGGTGGGATTGGGGGATTTGGGGTTGGTTTGGGGATGTTTGGGGAGGGTTTAAGGGGGTTGGGAGGTTTTGGGGTGGGTTTGGGGGGTTTTGGGGTGGGTTTGGGGGATTTGGGGTGGGTTTGGGGGATTTGGGATGCCCACCTGGTGTTGGGGATGGTTTCCCAGCTGACGGGGGAGATGAGCTGGATGGAGAAGGCCTCCTGCTGCGGGTGGATGTAGCGCTCGTCTGGGGGGGGGACACAGCAGGACCCGGGGTGGCACCGTGGGGACATCGGGATGGGGACACGGGGGGGACACCGGGTGTGTGGGGACAGTGGGATGGAGCCGTGTGGGGTCAGTGGGATGGGGACATGGGGGGGCACTGGGATGGGGTCATATGGGGACACCAGGATGGTGCCATATGGGGACACTGGGATGGGGCCATATGGGGACACTGGGATGGTGGCACATGGGGACACTGGGATGGCACCACGTGGGGACATCAAGATAGTGCCATATGGGGACAATGGGATGGTGGCATATAGGAACACTGGGATGACACTGCATGGGGATACTGGGATGGTGCCATATGGGGACACCAGGATGGCACCATGAGGGGACACAGGGATGACACTGTGTGGGGACAAGATAGAGGCCATGTGGGGACATTGGGATGGTGCCATGTGGGGACACCGGGATGGCACCATGAGGGGACACAGGGATGACACTGTGTGGGGACAAGATAGAGGCCATGTGGGGACATTGGGATGGTGCCATGTGGGGACACTGGGATGGCACCATGAGGGGACATCAAGATAGTGCCATATAGGAACACCAGGATGGTGCCATATGGGGACAGTGGGATGGCACCGTGTGGGGACAATGGGATGGTGCCATATGGGGACACAGGGTTGGCACAATTTGGGAACACCAGGCTGGCACCATTTGGGGTCACGGGGGTGGCACCATTTGGGGACAGAGAGATGGCACCATTTGGGGACATGGAGATGGCACCATTTGGGGACACGGGGATGGCACCATTTGGGGACACGGGGTTGGCACCATTTGGGAACACCAGGCTGGCACCATTTGGGGACACGGGGATGGCACCATTTGGGGACAGGGGGTTGGCACCATTTGGGGACAGAGAGATGGCACCATTTGGGGACACGGGGATGGGACCATTTGGGGTCACGGGGATGCCACCATTTGGGGACACGGGGGTGGCACCATTTGGGGACAGAGAGATGGCACCATTTGGGGACACCAGGATGGCACTATTTGGGGACACGGGGATGGCACCATTTGGGGTCACAGGGTTGGCACCATTTGGGGTCACCAGGCTGGCACCATTTGGGGTCATGGGGATGGCACCATTTGGGGACACGGGGATGGCACCACTTGGGGACATGGGGATGGCACCATTTGAGGACATGGGGATGGCACCATTTGGGGACAGAGAGATGGCACCATTTGGGGACACGGAGATGGCACCATTTGGGGTCACGGGGATGCCACCATTTGGGGACACGGGGGTGGCACCATTTGGGGTCACGGGGCTGCCACCACGCGGTGACCCCATTGCGGTGCCGCCGGGCTCACCGCGCTCGATGCTCTCGAACTCCTTCTCCTCCCCGGTCATGCGGGGGATGCGCGTGCAGGGGTTGATGACGCTGGTGGCCACGGCGTAGACCTGACGGGGACAGCCAGCAGCACCGGGGGGGTCACACCTCGTGTCCCCATAGTGCTGGGGACACAGTTCGGGGACGCGGTTTGGGGACGCGGTTGGGGGACGTGGTTTGTTGGGGACATGGTTTGGGGACGCGGTTTGGAGACATGGTTTGGGGACGCAGTTTGGGGCCACGGTTTGGGGAAGTGGTTTGGGGCCACGGTTTGGGGACACGGTTTGGGGACACAGTTTGGGGATGCAGTTTGGGGACACGGTTTGGGGATGTGGTTTGGGGATGCGGTTTGGGGACACAGTTTGGGGATGCAGTTTGGGGACATGGTTTGGGGACACGGTTTGGGGCACGATTTGGGGACACGGTTTGGGGACACGGTTTGGGGACACGGTTTGGGGACACAGTTTGGGGATGCGGTTTAGGGATGCGGTTTGGAGATGCGGTTTGGGGACGCGGTTTGGGGACGTCTTTTGGGGATGTGGTTTGGGGACACAGTTTGGGGACACGGTTTGGGGACGGGTACGCGGTTTGGGGACGCGGTTTAGGGACACGGTTTAGGGGACATGGTTTGGGGACGCGGTCTGGTGACTCGGTTTGGGGACACAGTTTGGGGACATGGTTTGGGGACGCGGTGTGGGGATGCGGGACATGGTTTGGGGACATGGTTTGGGGACTTGGGGACAGGGTTTGGGGCCGCGGTTTGGGGCCGCGGTTTGGGGCCATGGTTTGGGGACACGGTTTGGGGACACACAGTTCGGGGACATGGTTTGTGGTGCGGTTTGGAGATGCGGTTTGGGGACATGGTTTGGGGACACATTTTGGGGCCGCGGTTTGGGGCCGCGGTTTGGGGATGCAGTTTGGGGACACAGCTTGGGGACACAGTTTGGGGCATGGTTTGGGGACGCGGTTTGGGGACACGGTTTGGGGACGTGGTCTGGTGACTCGGTTTGGGGACACAGTTTGGGGACGCGGTTTGGGGATGCGGTGTGGGGATGCGGGACATGGTTTGGGGACACGGTTTGGGGACTTGGGGACAGGGTTTGGGGCCGCGGTTTGGGGCCGCGGTTTGGGGCCATGGTTTGGGGCCGCGGTTTGGGGCCACGGTTTGGGGACTCGCTTTGGGGACGTGGTCTGGGGACACGGTTTGGGGACACAGCTTGGGGACACGGTTTGGGGACGCGGTTTGGGGACGCAGTTTGGGGCCACGGTTTGCACGGTTTGGGGCCACGGTTTGGGGCCGCAGTTTGGGGCCACGGTTTGGGGATGCGCTTTGGAGACACAGTTTGGGGCCACGGTTTGGGGACACGGTTTGGGGCCATGGTTTGGAGACGCGATTTGGGGACATGGTTTTGGGATGCGGGATGCAGTTTGGGGACGTGGTTTGGGGCCACGGTTTGGGGCCGCAGTTTGGGGCCGTGGTTTGGGGCCACGGGACACGTTTTAGGGTCACATTTTGGGGCCGCGGTACCTTGGACTCGACGTGGTACGCCACGTAGTGCGCGGTGCAGCGCAGCGGGATCTTGCGCACCGGCCAGGGCGCGTCGTAGGAGAGGTAGGCGGGCAGGACGCTGATGCGCAGCTCCCCCTGGGGGTGTCATTGTCACATTTAGGGGGGGCACAGGGACACGGGGACACCCCCCGGACCCCTTGAACCCCCAACCCACCTGGCGGTTGAAGTAGAGGAAGCCCTTGGGGCAGTTGACGTTGTGGAAGGGGGCGAAGGACTCCACGGAGCCGTCGATGGTCATGGGGTGCAGGCGCAGCGCCCCCCGCGCCGTCACCAGCAGCCAGTGGGGGGACGGGCCGCAGATGAACACCTTTTTTTTTGGGGGGGGGGGGTGATGGTTATCAAGGGGGGGGGGTGAAATCTCGGGGGGGTGGTGCCAAATTTGGGGGAGGTGGCGCTAAATTTGGGGGAGGTGGCCCTAAAACTGGGGAGGTGGCCCTAAATCTGGAGGAGGGCCCCACGTGGATTTGGGGGGTCCCAGGTGGATTGGGGGGGACTGGAGGTTGATGGGGGGGGGCGGAAATCTGGGGGGGTGGTGCCAAATTTGGGGGAGGTGGACACAAATTTGGGGGAGGTGGCCCCAAATCTGGGGGAGGTGGACACAAATCTGGGGGAGGTGGCCCTAAAAGTGGGGAGGTGGCCCCAGGTCTGGGGGAGGGCCCCACGTGGATTTGGGGGGTCCCCAGATGGATTGGGGGGGGCTGGAGGTTGATGGGGGGGTCCGAAATCTGGGGGGGTGGTCCCAAATTTGGAGGAGGTGGCGCTAAATTTGGGGGAGGTGGCCCCAAATCTGGGGGAGGTGGCCCTAAAAGTGGGGAGGTGGCCACACGTCTGGGGGAGGGCCCTACATGGATTTGGGGGTCCCCAGATGGATTGGGGGGGGCTGGAGGTTGATGGGGGGGGTCCTGAAATTGATGGGGGGGTCTCCAGATTTAGGGGGGTGTCCCCAAATTTAGGGGAGGGTCCTGAAATGGGTGGGAGAGGGTCCCCACATCGATTGGGGGGTCCTGAAATTGATGGGAGAGGGTCCCCAAATTTAGGGGGGGTCCCTGCATCAATTGGGGGATCCTAAAATTGATGGGGAAGAGTCACCAAATTTGGGGGGGGGTCCCCACGCTGGTGAGAGGGTCCCAAATTTAGGGGAAGGTCCTGAAATTGAAGGGAGAGGGTCCCCAAATTTAGGGGGGGTCCCTGCATTGATTGGGGGATCCTAAAATTGATGGGTGGGGTCCCCAGTTTTTTTTGGGGGGGTCCCTATGTTAATGGGGGGATCCCAAAATGGATGAGAAATGGTCCTCAAATTTAGGGGGGGGTCCCAAGTTGATGAGGGGACCCTGAAATTGATGGGTGGGGTCCCCAATTTTTTTTGGGGGGGTCCCTATTAATGTGGGGACCCTGAGATTGATGGGAAACAGTCCTCAAATTTAGGGGGGGGTCCCCACATTGACTGGGGGGGTCCCCAAATTTAGGGGGGGGTCCCCACATTGACTGCGGGGGGTCCCCAAATTTAGGGGAGGTCCCCACATTGACTGGGGGGGGTCCCCAAATTTAGGGGGGGGTCCCCACATTGACTGGGGGGGGTCCCCAAATTTAGGGGGGGGTCCCCACATTGACTGGGGGGGTCCCCACATTGATGATGACGATGACGATGACGATGATGATGGCTGGGTGTCCCCAGACGGGGGTGCCCCCAGCTCTTGGGGGGTGCCCCCAGATATTGGGGTGTCCCCAGATGTTGGGGGGTGTCCCCAGCTCTTGGGGTGTCCCCAGACGTCAGGGTGCCCCCCCCAGCCCCAAATCTCACCCCCGAGTAGCCGTAGATGTCCTCGAAGTAGCGGAACCTCGCCACGCGGCCCCGCGGCCCCCCCGGCTCCTCGGCGCCCCCCGCGCTCTCCGGCTTCTTCTTGGACGGCTTCGGCTTCCTCTCGCGGAAATTGATGTTGTGGGGCACCTGGGGGGGGGGTTGTGGGGTTGGGACGGGGGGCGTGGGACCCCCCGGGACCCCAAGGACCCCCCCCGGGACCCCCCCTCACCTTCTTGAAGCGCACTTTGAGGTTGCTCTGGCCCAGCTGGGAGTCGTGGCTGAAGGCCTCGTAGATCAGCAGCTCCTGGTCCACGTGCACCTGGAGGTGGGGACGGGGTCGGCGCGGCCCCAGAGCGCGGCCCCATAGCGCGGCCTGGCCCCACGGCACGGCCCCAGCCCCGCATTTCAGCCCCACACATCCCTGCAACCACGTCCCAGCCCCACAGCCCAGCCCCATGTCTGCCCCCAGCCCCACACCCTGGCCCTATATCTGCCCCCAGCCCCATATCCAACCCCAGCCCCATACCCCAGCCCCATATCCCACCCTAGCCCCACACCTTGACCCCATATCCCATCCTGACCTCACATTGTGACCCCAACCCCAACCCCATATCCCACCCCAGCCCCCTCAGCAGCCCCACATCCCACCCCACACCCCACTCCCTGACCCCATATCCACCCCCAGCCCCATATCCCACCCCAGCCCCACATCCCAGTCCCATATCCCAGCCCCATATCCCACCCCAGCCCCACACCCTGACCCCATATCCCTACCCGACCCCATACCCACCCCATATCCCCCACCCACCAGCAGGTATGGCCAGCTGTGCTGGTTCCCCAGCAGCACCCTGACCCTGACACCAACCCCATATCCCTACCCAACCCCATATCCCTACCCAGCCCCATATCCCACCCCATATCCCACCCCCCACCTCATATCCCACCCCACACCCCACACCCTGACCCCATATCCCACCCCATATCCCCCCCCAACCCACACCCACCCCATATCCCACCCCATAACCCTACCCAGCCCCATATCCCTACCCAACCCCATATCCCACCCCACACCCACCCTGACCCCATATCCACCCCATATCCACCCCATACCCACCCCATATCCCCCACCCACCAGCAGGTATGGCCGGCTGTGCCGGTTCCCCAGCGACACCCTGACCCCATATCCCACCCCTTCACCCCACACCCACCCTGACCCCATATCCCACCCCTTCACCCCACACCCACCCTGACCCCATATCCCCCCCCCACCCCACACCCACCCCGACCCCATACCCCCCCCCCACCCCACACCCACCAGCAGGTATGGCCGGCTGTGCCGGTTCCCCAGCGGCACCCTGACCCCAACCCCAACCCCATATCCCTACCCAGCCCCATATCCCACCCCATATCCCCCCCCCACCCCACATCCACCCCATATCCCTACCCAACCCCATATCCCACCCCAACCCCACACCCTGACCCCATATCCCACCCTGACCCCATATCCCACTCCAGCCCACTCACCAGCCCCATATGCCACCCCAGCCCCACACCCTGACCCTGTGTCCCTACCCAACCCCATATCCCACGCCATATCCCACCCCAACCCCACACCCCGACCCCATATCCCACCCCATATCCCCACCCACCAGCAGGTATGGCCGGCTGTGCCGGTTCCCCAGTGGCACCCTGACCCCAACCCCAACCCCATATCCCTACCCAGCCCCATATCCCACCCCAACCCCACACCCCGACCCCATATCCCCCCCACCCCATATATCCCCCACCCACCAGCAGGTATGGCCGGCTGTGCCGGTTCCCCAGCGACACCCTGACCCCATATCCCCCCCCGACACCCACCCTGACCCCATATCGCCCCCCGACCCCATATCCCACCCCATATCCCCCCCACCCCATATATCCCCCACCCACCAGCAGGTACGGCCGGCTGTGGCGGTTCCCCAGCGGCACCCTGACCCCAACCCCAACTCCATATCCCTACCCAACCCCATATCGCCCCCTGACCCTATATCCACCCCATACCCCCCCCACCCCATACCCCCACCCACCAGCAGGTAGGGCCGGCTGTGCCGGTTCCCCAGCGACACCCTGACCCCATATCCCACCCCCAACCGCACACCCTGACTCCATATCGCCCCCCGACCCCACACCCCGACCCCATATCCCCCCCACCCCATATATCCCCCACCCACCAGCAGGTAGGGCCAGCTGTGCCGGTTCCCCAGCGGCACCCTGACCCCAACCCCAACCCCATATCCCACCCCAACCCCTCACCCTGACCCCAACCCCAACCCCATATCCCTACCCAACCCCATATCCCACCCCAACCCCACACCCTGACCCCATATCCTGCCCACCCCACACCCACCCTGACCCCATACCCACCCCATATCCCCCACCCACCAGCAGGTAGGGCCGGCTGTGCCGGTTCCCCAGCGGCACCCTGACCCCAACCCCAACCCCATATCCCACCCCAACCCCTCACCCTGACCCCAACCCCAACCCCATATCCCTACCCAACCCCATATCCCACCCCAACCCCACACCCTGACCCCATATCCTGCCCACCCCACACCCACCCTGACCCCATACCCACCCCATATCCCCCACCCACCAGCAGGTATGGCTGGCTGTGCCGGTTCCCCAGCGGCACCCTGACCCCAACCCCAACCCCATATCCCTACCCAACCCCACACCCAAGCCCCACACCCCACACCCCAGCCCCATGTCCCACTCCACACCCTACACCCTGACCCCATATCCCTACCCAACCCCATATCCCACCCCACACCTACCCTGACCCCATATCCACCCCATACCCCCCCCATACCCCACCCACCAGCAGGTATGGCCGGCTGTGTCGGTTCCCCAGCGGCACCCTGACCCCAACCCCAACCCCATATCCCACCCCATATCCCACCCCAACCCCACACCCTGACCCCATATCCCACCCTGACCCCATATCCCACTCCAGCCCCCTCACCAGCCCCATATCCCACCCCCGACCCCATATCCAACCCCGACCCCATACCCCCCCCATACCCCACCCACCAGCAGGTATGGCCGGCTGTGCCGGTTCCCCAGCGGCACCCTGACCCCAACCCCAACCCCATATCCCACCCCATATCCCACCCCAACCCCACACCCTGACCCCATATCCCACCCTGACCCCATATCCCACTCCAGCCCCCTCACCAGCCCCATATCCCACCCCCGACCCCATATCCAACCCCGACCCCATACCCCCCCCATACCCCACCCACCAGCAGGTAGGGCCGGCTGTGTCGGTTCCCCAGCGGCACCCTGACCCCAACCCCAACCCCATATCCCACCCCATATCCCACCCCAACCCCACACCCTGACCCCATATCCCACCCTGACCCCATATCCCACTCCAGCCCCCTCACCAGCCCCATATCCCACCCCCGACCCCATATCCAACCCCGACCCCATACCCCCCCCATACCCCACCCACCAGCAGGTATGGCCGGCTGTGCCGGTTCCCCAGCGGCACCCTGACCCCATATCGCCCCCCGACCCCATATCCCACCCCATATCCCCCCCACCCCATATATCCCCCACCCACCAGCAGGTAGGGCCGGCTGTGCCGGTTCCCCAGCGGCACCAGCAGCACCTCCTTGACCAGGGGCAGCTCCCCCTGGCGCGTGGCCTCCTCCTTCTTGGCCTCCCCGGGGGCCGCCGGCTGCCCGAACGAGCTGTCCACCAGCACCCGCTGCCCCATCGGGAAGTTCTTCACCAGGAACACCAGGCGCCACTCGGGCAGCTGGTAGATCTGGGGGGACAGCGGGGGGCACTGGGGGATACTGGGAGGGACTGGGGGACACTGGGGGACACTGGGGGACACTGGGGGGACATGGGGACACTGTCCACCAGCACCCGCTGCCCCATCGGGAAGTTCTTCACCAGGAACACCAGGCGCCACTCGGGCAGCTGGTAGATCTGGGGGGACAGCGGGGGGCACTGGGGGATACTGGGAGGGACTGGGGGACACTGGGGGACACTGGGGGACACTGGGGGGACATGGGGACACTGTCCACCAGCACCCGCTGCCCCATCGGGAAGTTCTTCACCAGGAACACCAGGCGCCACTCGGGCAGCTGGTAGATCTGGGGGGACAGCGGGGGGCACTGGGGGATACTGGGAGGGACTGGGGGACACTGGGGGACACTGGGGGACACTGGGGGGACATGGGGACACTGTCCACCAGCACCCGCTGCCCCATCGGGAAGTTCTTCACCAGGAACACCAGGCGCCACTCGGGCAGCTGGTAGATCTGGGGGGACAGCGGGGGGCACTGGGGGATACTGGGAGGGACTGGGGGACACTGGGGGACACTGGGGGACACTGGGGGGACATGGGGACACTGTCCACCAGCACCCGCTGCCCCATCGGGAAGTTCTTCACCAGGAACACCAGGCGCCACTCGGGCAGCTGGTAGATCTGGGGGGACAGCGGGGGGCACTGGGGGATACTGGGAGGGACTGGGGGACACTGGGTGGGGGACACTGGGGGACACTGGGGGGACATGGGGACACTGTCCACCAGCACCCGCTGCCCCATCGGGAAGTTCTTCACCAGGAACACCAGGCGCCACTCGGGCAGCTGGTAGATCTGGGGGGACAGCGGGGGGCACTGGGGGATACTGGGAGGGACTGGGGGACACTGGGGGACACTGGGGGACACTGGGGGGACATGGGGACACTGTCCACCAGCACCCGCTGCCCCATCGGGAAGTTCTTCACCAGGAACACCAGGCGCCACTCGGGCAGCTGGTAGATCTGGGGGGACAGCGGGGGGCACTGGGGGATACTGGGAGGGACTGGGGGACACTGGGTGGGGGACACTGGGGGACACTGGGGGGACATGGGGACACTGTCCACCAGCACCCGCTGCCCCATCGGGAAGTTCTTCACCAGGAACACCAGGCGCCACTCGGGCAGCTGGTAGATCTGGGGGGACAGCGGGGGGCACTGGGGGATACTGGGAGGGACTGGGGGACACTGGGGGACACTGGGGGACACTGGGGGGACATGGGGACACTGTCCACCAGCACCCGCTGCCCCATCGGGAAGTTCTTCACCAGGAACACCAGGCGCCACTCGGGCAGCTGGTAGATCTGGGGGGACAGCGGGGGGCACTGGGGGATACTGGGAGGGACTGGGGGACACTGGGGGACACTGGGGGACACTGGGGGGACATGGGGACACTGTCCACCAGCACCCGCTGCCCCATCGGGAAGTTCTTCACCAGGAACACCAGGCGCCACTCGGGCAGCTGGTAGATCTGGGGGGACAGCGGGGGGCACTGGGGGATACTGGGAGGGACTGGGGGACACTGGGGGACACTGGGGGACACTGGGGGGACATGGGGACACTGTCCACCAGCACCCGCTGCCCCTTCGGGAAGTTCTTCACCAGGAACACCAGGCGCCACTCGGGCAGCTGGTAGATCTGGGGGGACAGCGGGGGGCACTGGGGGATACTGGGAGGGACTGGGGGACACTGGGGGACACTGGGGGACACTGGGGGGACATGGGGACACTGTCCACCAGCACCCGCTGCCCCATCGGGAAGTTCTTCACCAGGAACACCAGGCGCCACTCGGGCAGCTGGTAGATCTGGGGGGACAGCGGGGGGCACTGGGGGATACTGGGAGGGACTGGGGGACACTGGGGGACACTGGGGGACACTGGGGGGACATGGGGACACTGTCCACCAGCACCCGCTGCCCCATCGGGAAGTTCTTCACCAGGAACACCAGGCGCCACTCGGGCAGCTGGTAGATCTGGGGGGACAGCGGGGGGCACTGGGGGATACTGGGAGGGACTGGGGGACACTGGGGGACACTGGGGGACACTGGGGGGACATGGGGACACTGTCCACCAGCACCCGCTGCCCCATCGGGAAGTTCTTCACCAGGAACACCAGGCGCCACTCGGGCAGCTGGTAGATCTGGGGGGACAGCGGGGGGCACTGGGGGATACTGGGAGGGACTGGGGGACACTGGGTGGGGGACACTGGGGGACACTGGGGGGACATGGGGACACTGTCCACCAGCACCCGCTGCCCCATCGGGAAGTTCTTCACCAGGAACACCAGGCGCCACTCGGGCAGCTGGTAGATCTGGGGGGACAGCGGGGGGCACTGGGGGATACTGGGAGGGACTGGGGGACACTGGGGGACACTGGGGGACACTGGGGGGACATGGGGACACTGTCCACCAGCACCCGCTGCCCCATCGGGAAGTTCTTCACCAGGAACACCAGGCGCCACTCGGGCAGCTGGTAGATCTGGGGGGACAGCGGGGGGCACTGGGGGATACTGGGAGGGACTGGGGGACACTGGGGGACACTGGGGGACACTGGGGGGACATGGGGACACTGTCCACCAGCACCCGCTGCCCCATCGGGAAGTTCTTCACCAGGAACACCAGGCGCCACTCGGGCAGCTGGTAGATCTGGGGGGACAGCGGGGGGCACTGGGGGATACTGGGAGGGACTGGGGGACACTGGGGGACACTGGGGGACACTGGGGGGACATGGGGACACTGTCCACCAGCACCCGCTGCCCCATCGGGAAGTTCTTCACCAGGAACACCAGGCGCCACTCGGGCAGCTGGTAGATCTGGGGGGACAGCGGGGGGCACTGGGGGATACTGGGAGGGACTGGGGGACACTGGGGGACACTGGGGGACACTGGGGGGACATGGGGACACTGTCCACCAGCACCCGCTGCCCCATCGGGAAGTTCTTCACCAGGAACACCAGGCGCCACTCGGGCAGCTGGTAGATCTGGGGGGACAGCGGGGGGCACTGGGGGATACTGGGAGGGACTGGGGGACACTGGGGGACACTGGGGGACACTGGGGGGACATGGGGACACTGTCCACCAGCACCCGCTGCCCCATCGGGAAGTTCTTCACCAGGAACACCAGGCGCCACTCGGGCAGCTGGTAGATCTGGGGGGACAGCGGGGGGCACTGGGGGATACTGGGAGGGACTGGGGGACACTGGGGGACACTGGGGGACACTGGGGGGACATGGGGACACTGTCCACCAGCACCCGCTGCCCCATCGGGAAGTTCTTCACCAGGAACACCAGGCGCCACTCGGGCAGCTGGTAGATCTGGGGGGACAGCGGGGGGCACTGGGGGATACTGGGAGGGACTGGGGGACACTGGGGGACACTGGGGGACACTGGGGGGACATGGGGACACTGTCCACCAGCACCCGCTGCCCCATCGGGAAGTTCTTCACCAGGAACACCAGGCGCCACTCGGGCAGCTGGTAGATCTGGGGGGACAGCGGGGGGCACTGGGGGATACTGGGAGGGACTGGGGGACACTGGGGGACACTGGGGGACACTGGGGGGACATGGGGACACTGTCCACCAGCACCCGCTGCCCCATCGGGAAGTTCTTCACCAGGAACACCAGGCGCCACTCGGGCAGCTGGTAGATCTGGGGGGACAGCGGGGGGCACTGGGGGATACTGGGAGGGACTGGGGGACACTGGGGGACACTGGGGGACACTGGGGGGACATGGGGACACTGTCCACCAGCACCCGCTGCCCCATCGGGAAGTTCTTCACCAGGAACACCAGGCGCCACTCGGGCAGCTGGTAGATCTGGGGGGACAGCGGGGGGCACTGGGGGATACTGGGAGGGACTGGGGGACACTGGGGGACACTGGGGGACACTGGGGGGACATGGGGACACTGTCCACCAGCACCCGCTGCCCCATCGGGAAGTTCTTCACCAGGAACACCAGGCGCCACTCGGGCAGCTGGTAGATCTGGGGGGACAGCGGGGGGCACTGGGGGATACTGGGAGGGACTGGGGGACACTGGGTGGGGGACACTGGGGGACACTGGGGACACTGGGGGACACTGGGGGGACTGGGGGGATGTGGGGACACTGGGGGGACTGGGGACACTGGGTGACGCTGAGTGGATGTGCAGGGAGGAAGGACAGGGGGACACTGGGGGAACTGGGGGGACTGGGGGATACTGGAGGGGTTGTGTGATGGATGGACAGAGGGATTTGGGGACACTGGGGGGGCTGGGAGACACTGGGGGGACATGGGGACAGCGGGGGGCACTGGGGGATACTGGGGGGGCTGGGGGACAGTGGGGAACTGGGGGACACTGGGGGGATGTGCAGGGTGGAAGGACAGGGGGATACTGGGAGGACTGGGAGACACTGGGGGGACTGGTGGGGTGGGGGACATGGGGACACCAGGGGGATGTGGGGACACTGGGGGGACTGGGGGACACTGGGGACACTGGGAGCGCTGGGGGGACACCAGGGGGACACTGGGCGCACTGGGAAGGCTGGGAGGATGTGGGGACACTGGGGGGATACTGGGGATACTGGGGGGATGTGGGGACACCGGGGCACTGGGGGATACTGGGAGGGACTGGGGGACACTGGGGGACACTGGGGGACACCGGGGGGACACCGGGGGGACACGGGGACAGCGGGGTCGCGGTGCGGCTCACCTCCATGGCGCCGTTGTCGCGCACCAGTACGCACCAGTGCGTGGGCTCGGCGCGGTGCTGGTGGGGCTCGCGCTCGGCGGGGAGGCTGCGGCGCGGCTCCTCCTTGTCGGGGCTGAAGAGCGCCCCCGAGTCCCCGTACAGCATCTCCTCCTCGTCGTCCACCGCCTCGCTGCCGGCACCGCGCCGTCAGCACCGCGGGGACACCGCCACGGGGACACCGCCACCACCATGGGGACACGGCCATGGGGACATGGCCACCACCACGGGGACACCACCCAGGGGACACAGCCACAGGGACACCACCAAGGGGAAACCACCAAAGGGACACCACTGCCCCCACGGGGACACTGCCACCACCATGGGGACACCAGCAAGGGGACATGGCCACCACCATGGGGACACGGCCACAGGGACACGGCCACAGGGACACTGCCACCACCACGGGGACACCAGCAAGGGGACATGGCCACCACCATGGGGACACGGCCACGGGGACACGGCCACCACCACAGGGACACCACCCAGGGGACACGGCCACAGGGACACCACCACGGGGAAACCACCAAAGGGACACCACTGCCCCCACGGGGACACCGCCACCACCACGGGGCCACCGCCACCACGGGGCCACGCCACGCCCCCCCCCCCGTGCCCACCTGATGTCCTGGATGAGGGTCTCGGCCTCGGCGTGGCCGCGCAGGGCCAGCTCGTCGCGGGCGCCGGCGGCGCGGCTCTCGGTGGTGAACATCCCGCTCACATCGCGGTACACGCACAGCGCGATCACCTTCGGCTGCTGCGGGCGGCACGGGACAGCGTCACACGGGGACACGGGGACACGGGGACACAGTGACATGGTGACACGGGGACATGGTGACGTGGTGACATGGTGACACAGTGACACAGGTGACACAGTGACACAGGTGACACGGTGACACATGTGGCACGGTGACATGGTGCCATGGGTGACACAGTGACACGGGTGACACGGTGACGTGGTGACATGAGTGACACAGGTGACACGGTGACATGGTGACACGAGTGATATGGAGACACAGTGCCATGGGTGACATGGTGACATGAGTGACACAAGTGACACAGTGACACAGGTGACACAGTGACATGGTGCCATGGGTGACACAGTGACAAAGTGACACGGGTGACACGGTGCCATGGGTGACATGAGTGACACAAGTGACATGGTGACACAGGTGACACAGTGACATGGTGCCATGGGTGACACGAGTGATACGGTGACACAGTGCCACAAGTGATACGGTGACAAAGTGACACAGGTGACACGGTGCCATGGGTGACATGGTGACATGAGTGACACAAGTGACACAGGTGACACGGTGACGTGGTGACATGAGTGACACAAGTGACACAGTGACACAGGTGACACAGTGCCATGGGTGACATGGTGCCACGGGTGGCACTGTGACACAGTGACACAGGTGACACAGTGTCACGGGTGACACGGTGACAAAGTGACACGGGTGACACGGTGCCATGGGTGACACAAGTGACACAGTGACACAGGTGGCATGGTGACAGTGCCATGGGTGCCATGGTGACACAGTGACATGAGTGACATGGTGCCACCATGGGTGACACGGTGACAGTGTGACACGGGCACACGGGTGGCATGACACAGTGCCACGGTGCCATGGTGCCACAGGTGACACGGTGACACTGTGACATGGGTGGCACAGTGACACGGGTGACACGGTGAAATGGGTGACATGGTGACACGGTGACACAAATGACACAAGTGACATGGTGACATGGGTGACGTGACACCATGGGTAATGCTATGGCTTGGGTAACGCAATGCCACGGGTGGTGCAATGCCACGAGTGACACGATGCCACGGGTGCCACGATGCCACAGGTGACATGATGCCATGGGTGACGTGACACCATGGGTAACGCTATGACGTGGGTAACGCGATGCCACGGGTGACGCAATGCCACAAGTGACACGATGCCACGGGTGCCACGCCAGGGGGGTGACGCGGGTGACGCGGGTGACATGACACCATGGGTAATGCTATGACGTGGGTAACGTGATGCCATGGGTGGTGCAATGCCACGAGTGACACGATGCCACGGGTGCCACGCCAGGTGTGTGACATGATGCCATGGGTGACGTGACACCATGGGTAACGCTATGAGGTGGGTAACGTGATGCCACGGGTGATGCAATGCCACGAGTGACACGATGCCACGAGTGACACGATGCCATGGGTGCCACGCCAGGCAGGTGACACGATGCCATGGGTGACATGACACCATGGGTAATGCTATGATTTGGGTAACGCGATGCCATGGGTGATGCAATACCACGAGTGACACGATGTCACGGGTGCCACAATGCCACAGGTGACGTGATGCCATGGGTGACGTGACACCATGGGTAATGCTATGACGTGGGTAACGTGATGTCACGAGTGACGTGATGCCACGAGTGACACGATGCCACGGGTGATGTGACACCATGGGTAATGCTATGACGTGGGTAATGTGATGCTATGAGTGACGCTATGCCACGAGTGACGCGATGCCACAGGTGATGTGATGCCGTGGGTGATGCGATGCCACCGGTGACATGATGCCATGGGTGATGTGACACCACGGGTAACGCTATGACGTGGGTAACGCGATGCCACGGGTGACGCAATGCCACGAGTGACGCGATGCCACGGGTGCCACGCCAGGCGGGTGACACGGCACGGGTGACACTCACGTGGTGCAGCTGCGTCTTCTGCAGCGCCAGGCGGTGCGTGCGGCCGCCGTAGCTGTCGCTCTTCAGCACGAAGACGGACGCCTGGCCCTCGGCGCTCAGGATCACCACGTAGGGGTCGGCCACGGCGCAGTGCACGATGGGCGACCCCAGGTCCACGGGGATGAAGTGCAGCTGGTTCACTGTGGGTAGAGCCATCAGGGGGTGCCGGGACCCCCATGGGACCCCCACGGGACCCCCTTCCCGTGCGCTCACCCCCCTCCAGCAGGCGGATGCCGAGCGGTGACACCTGCACGATGTAGCGGTTGTCACCGATGTTGCCGGCGAAGACGGTGGGGCCCTGCGTGGCGAAGCCACTCGTGTCCAGCTCCATGATCTCCTGGCCCGTCTGCAGGATCTTTTTTGGGGTTGGGAGGGGGGAAAAAAGGGTTGGGATGCTGGCGTCGTGCCCACCCCTTTGCCCCAAACGCCGGCACCGGTGCCGGCGCCGCGCCCCCGGAGCCGTACCATGGTGGAGTCCTCGCGGCTGAGGATGAGGAAGCCGTGGCGCCGGCTCGTGTCCTCGGGGGGCTCCGGGGGGGTCGCGTCCTTGTCGCTGCTTTCGCCCGTGGTGCTCGTCTCAGCCTGGGGGGAGAAGGGCGCTGGGAGACCCCGCCGGGACCGGGGGGCAGCCGGCATCCCGCGGTGGAGGGGGGGGACACGGGGAGGGTGGTGGGGAGATGGGGAGGTTTTGGGGGGGATTTGGGGATTTTTCTGCCCCCAGAGCGTGGCCAGGCATTGGGATGGGTTGCATGGGGGGGTGGGGGCGTCACTGTCCCTGGGGGTGCAAGGAGGGGGTGGGCGCGGGGCTTGGGGACGGGGTTTGGGGGTGGTAGGAGCGGGTGATTTTGGAGGGTTTCCCCGATCCTAATGATTTTGGGGTTTAGTGGAGAGGGGGTGGGCGAGGGGACACGGGGAGGGGACACGGGGAAGGTGGCACAGAGAAGGGGACATGGGGAGGGGACACGGGAAGGGGACACAGAGAAGGGACACGGGGAGGGGACACAGGGAGGGTGGCACCAGGGAGGGGACACAGGGAAGGGGACGTGGAGATGGGGATGTGGAGATGGGGACGTGGGAAGGGGACACGGGGAGGTGGAACGGGGAAGGGGACACAGGGAGGGGACTCGGGAGGGTGGCACTGGGGAGGGGACACAGGGAAGGGGACATGGAGATGGGGACGTGGGAAGGGGACACGGGGAAGGGGACCCAGGGAACGTGGCACGGAGAGGGGACACGGGGAGGTGGAACAGGGAAGGGACATGGGGAGGGGACACGGAGAGGGGACACGGGAGGGTGGCACCAGGGAGGGGACACGGGGAAGGGGACGTGGAGATGGGGACGTGGGAAGGGGACATGAGGAAGGGGACACAGGGAACGTGACATGGAAAGGGGACACAGGGAGGTGGAACGGGAAGGGGACACGTGGAGGGGACACGGGGAGGGGACCCGGGGAGGGGACCCGGGGAGGGGACACGGGGAGGGGACCCGGGGAGGGGACACAGGAGGGTGGCACCAGGGAGGGGACACAGGGAAGGGGACGTGGGAAGGTGGAGTGGAGATGGAGACGTGGGGACACAGGGAAGGGGACCCAGGGAACGCGGCACGTAGAAGGGGACACAGGGAGGTGGAACGGGAAGGGGACACGTGGAGGGGACACGGGGAGGGGACACGTGGAGGGGACATGGGGAGGGGACCCGGGGAGGGGACACGGGGAGGGGACCCGGGGAGGGGGCCGCGTGCCACCACCAACCTCCTCCTTCCTGGGCGGCGACACCACGGTCCACATGTCGTAGCAGCCGGGCAGCTCGAAGGTGGTCACCACCTGGGGCCGGATGCTCTTCTGCGGGGAGGGGGCAGCGCTGGGGGCGCGGGCGGGGGGCGGCGCGAGCCCCCCACCCCCACCCCAAAACCCGGGCAGCTGGGGGGGCGAGGGGGGGGCTGTGGCTCGGGGCGTACGGCCTGCGCCCACCGCTCGGCGCAGCCCTGGTTCTCCCGGCTCCTGCTGTGGCGCCGGCACCGCGCCCGCGGCGCGCGCTGCTCACCGCGGCACCGGGCGGCACGGCGCGGGGACACGGGGGGACAAGGGGACACGGGGACATCATGGGGACATGGGGACACGGGGACAAAGGGATAAAGGGACACAGGGACACAGGGACAAGGGGACATGAGGGTGCAGGGATGTGGTCATGCAGGGACAAGGGGACACAGGGATTTGGGGACACGGGGACAAGGGGACATGGGGACAAAGGGACATGGGGACATGGGGACATCATGGGGACATGGGGACACGGGGACAGGGGGACAAAGGGACATGGGAATGCAGGGATTTGGGGACATGAGGGTGCAGGGATGTGGTCATGCAAGGACAAGGGGACATGGGATGCAAGGATTTGGGGACACGGGGACATGGGGACAAAGGGACAAAGGGACATGGGGACACAGGGACAAGGGGACATGGGGACAAGGGGACAAAAGGATTTAGGGACATGGGGACATGGGGGCACAGGGATATGGGGATATGGGGACACGGGGACAAGGGGACATGGGGATATGGGGACACGGGGACAAAGGGATAAAGGGACATGAGGACATGGGGACACAGGGACAAGGGGACATGGGGACAAGGGGACAGGGGGACACAGGGACACGAGGACATGGGGACAAAGGGACATGGGAATGCAGGGATTTGGGGACATGGGGACAAGGGGTCGGGGGACAGGGGGACACGGGGACACAGGGATATGGGGATATGGGGACACGGGGACAAAGGGACAAAGGGATAAAGGGACATGGGGACACAGGGACAAGGGGACATGGGGACAAGGGGACAGGGGGACATGGGGACACAGGGATGCAGGGATTTGGGAACATGGGGACAAAGGGACATGGGGATGCAGGGATTTGGGGACATGGGGACACGGGGACGTGGGGATGCAGGGACAAGGGGACACGGGATGCAAGGATTTGGGGACACGGGGAACACAGAGACTTGGGGACAAGGGGACAAAGGGACATGGAGACATTGGGAAAAGGGGACACGGGGACAAAGGGATAAAGGGACACGGGGACACAGGGACAAGGGGACATGGGGACAAGGGGTCAGGGGGACGGGGGGACACGGGGACATGGGGATATGGGGATATGGGGACACGGGGACAAAGGGATAAAGGGACAAGGGGACATGGGGACAAGGGTACAGGGGGACACAGGGACACGAGGACACGGGGACATGGGGACATGGGGAGGCAGGGATTTGGGGACATAAGGGCGCAGGGATGTGGTCATGCAAGGACAAGGGGACACAGGGACACAGGGATTTGGGGACACGGGGACATGGGGATGTGGGGACAAAGGGATAAAGGGACACGGGGACACAGGGACAAGGGGACATGAGGGTGCAGGGATGTGGTCATGCAGGGACAAGGGGACACGGGATGCAAGGATTTGGGGACACGGGGACATGGGGACACGGGGACAAAGGGACAAAGGGACATGGAGACATTGGGAAAAGGGGACACGGGGACAAGGGGATATGGGGACAAGGGGTCCGGGGGACGGGGGGACACGGGGATATGGGGATATGGGGACACGGGGACAAAGGGATAAAGGGACATGGGGACACAGGGACAGGTGGACAAGGGGATATGGGGACAAAGGGACATGGGGACACAGGGATATGGGGATATGGGGACAGGGGGACATGGGGATGTGGGGACAAAGGGACATGGGGACATGGGAAGGCAGGGATTTAGGGACACAAGGGCGCAGGGATGTGGGGACAAGGAGACATGGGGATGCAGGGATTTGGGGACACAAGGGCGCAGGGATGTGGGGACAAAGGGACACGGGGACGCAGGGATTTGGGGACATGGGGACACGGGGACATGGGGATGCAGGGATTTGGGGACATGGGGACACGGGGACATGGGGATGCAGGGATTTGGGGACATGGGGACACGGGGACGTGGGGATGCAGGGATTTGGGGATGTGAGGGTGAAGGGACGTGGTCGTGCAGGGACAAGGGGACACAAGGGGACATGAGGATATGGGGACACAGGGATGTGGTGGTGCATGGATGTAGGGATATGGGGACGCAGGGACACGGGGACATGGGGATGTGGGGGACGTGGGGACGTGGGGACAAGGGGGACGCAGTGACACGGGGACACGGCGCCGGCCACGCTCACCTGCAGCACGGAGAGCGCCCCGTTCTTGCCGTACCCCGAGCACAGCACGATCTCCAGGTCCGGCTCCGGGCTGTTCTGGAACTGGGGGACCAGGGGACACCACGGGGACGTCACCCCGTGTCCCCTCACCCCGTGTCAGTCCCCCCACCCCGTGTCCCCCCACCCCGTGTCTCACCTCCTCGGAGAGGAAGGCCGGCTCGCCCATGGCGGCGTTGGCGCAGGGGCCGATGTTGAGGATGCTGTCGCAGACCTACGTGGGACGGGGACAAGGTTGGGGACAAGGTTGGGGACACGGCGTGGCACCGGGGAGCCGTGCCACGAGGCCGGGGCCGTACCTCGAAGGAGTAGGTGGCGAGCTGCGTGCCCGACTGCGCCTCGCTGCCGTACACCTCGATCTCGTCCACCTCGTCCTGCGCCGATGACTTCCCTCCTGGCCACGGCGGCGCCCGTCAGGGTGGGTGCCACGGGGGGGTGTCCCCGTCCCCGTCCCCGTCCCCGTCCCTGTCCCCACGGTGTCACCTACCTGCCCAAGGCCCCGAGGAGTCCGAGCGCTTCTTCTTCATCGGGGGCTCCTCCTGCAGGGGGAGGGAGCACGGAGACAGTGGCACGGGGATGGTGGTGGCCCAGTGGGACCAGGGACAATGGGGAGGTGGCCATGGGGGGACACGGAGACCGTGGGGACACGGAGATCACGGGGACGTGGCCATGGAAGGGATATGGGGACAATGGGGACACAGAGACCTTGGGGACATGGAGATCTTGGGGACATGGGGACCACAGACATGTAGAGACCATGGGGACGTGGCCATGGAGGGGACACGGAGACCACGGGGATGTGGAGACCACAGGGATGTGGCCATGGAGGGGATATGGGGACAATGGGGACACAGAGACCTTGGGGACATGGGGACCACAGACATGTGGAGACCATGGGGACATGGACATGGAGGGGACACGGAGATCATGGGGACGTGGAGACCACAGGGACATGGAGACCACAGGGATGTGGCCATGGAGGGGACATGGGGACCATGGGGACATGGGGACACGGAGACCACAGGGACATGGGGACCACGGACACGTGGAGACCGTGGGGACACGGACATGGAGAGGACACGGAGACCACAAGGATGTGGAGACCACAGGGACGTGGCCGTGGAGGGGATATGGGGACCATGGGGACACAGAGACCTTGGGGACATGGGGACCACGGACATGTGGAGACCAGGGGGACGTGGCCATGGAGGGGACACGGAGACCACGGGGATGTGGAGACCACAGGGACATGGGGACATGGAGGGGACAGGAGACCTGGTAGTGGGGACTCCGAGATCGTGGGGATGCAGTGACCAAGGGGACGTGGCCATGGGGACACGGAAATGGGGACCTGGTGGCAGGGACGTGGTGGTGGGGACAGGGAGACCACGGGGACGCGGTGACCAAGGGGTGACCTCAAGGCTGTGGGGACGTGGCTGTGGGGACAGGGGGATGGTGACCCAGCAGGGGGGGGACAAGGAGATGTCAGGGGCACCACAGCGGGGACACGGAGACCCTGGGGACACGGTGACCAAGCCACGTTGGGTCACGACACGGCCACGACACGGCCACGGGGGTGCACCCACGGTGGGGCCAGGACGATGGGGACACGGTGGCGTGGACGTGGCGGTGGGGACGCGGTGACCACGGGGCCCGGGACCCCCTGGGTGCCCCCCAACCCCACCTGCTTGTCGGCCACGTCCTTGGCCACGCCGACGGGCGCCTCCTGCAGCTTCTCCGTGTACTTGAGCAGCAGCGAGTTGCCCAGGCGGGACCCCAGGAAGAGGTAGCCCGGCTCCAGCGTCACCATCTGCGGGTAAAAATGGGGAGATTTTTGGGGTCCCGGCCACGTGGGACAGACGGACATGGACATAGGGACGGCCACGGGGACTCACGCAGGTGGTGAGCACGCTGGCGGCCGCCTTGTCGAAGTGGAAGGAGCGCACGCTCCGCATCCCGTCCGTGATCAGCGTCAGGACGTAGCTGCGGGCAGAGGGACGGGGACGGGGTCGGGGGCCGTGCCCGGCGGGGGGGGGGGGGTGCGGGACCCCCTCCCGTCCCCCTGTGGGGGTCTGCGTGGCACTCACATCTCCCCCCCCTTCAGCGAGATCACCATCTTGTCGTAGGAGATGAAGGCGGCCTGCGCGCAGTCCAGCGTCAGCTTCACCCCCTCCTGCATGCCTGCGGGGAGCGCGCGGCGTCGGGGGCGGCGCCTCGGGACCCCCGCCCGCCCCAAAATCCCCCCCCCGACCCCCTCCCCGGGGGGGGGGGGGGTCCTTACGCAGCGGGAAGACGGTGGTGCCGGCGGTGAGGCTGTTGAGGGACACGCCGTAGGGCGGCACGCTCTGGTTGAGGTAGAGCAGCGAGTTGACGGCGAAGATCACCACGCCGCCTACGGGGGCGAGCGGGCATCAGCGGCGTCCCCCTCCCCAAAAAAACCTTCTAGAACCATCCCCCCGGCCTCACCGATGGGCTTGGGGACGGCCAGCGCCTGCGTGCAGTCGAAGGGCAGGTTGCTGAGGGACCAGATGACCGGGTGCACCTTCTGCATGATGTTCAGCGAGATGGCCACGATGCTGCACGTGTCCTGCCGCACCGCCACGCGCCTGCGGGGCACGGCGTCACCTCCTGCCGTCGGGGACGCCGCGCCCTCGGCGTCACGTCGTCCCCTAACGTCCCCCTTACCCCGGCCAGGTCTGGTTGGGCTCGAAGAGGATGAGGAGGGTGGGCTCGTAGTAGCCGCAGAGGAACTGCATGTCGATGATGTTGAGCAGCTTCTCGTCCAGCTCCCGCACGTCGATGATGTAGCTGGGCAGGAAGCTCGACTTCTGCCTGCAAAACGGGACGGGGGGGACCAAGGTCACGGTGGGATCTGGGTGGGAGGGGGCCTCGGAGACCCCCACATCCAGCCCCAATATGGACACGATCTCCCCAGCCCCCCCCAGCCCGTCCTTGGCCCCCCAGTTGGCCACGGTGGCCATACTGAGCCATACGTTGGCTATATTGAGCCACGTGTTGGCCGTGTTGGGCCACAACGAGCCACACGTTGACCGTGTTGAGCCACACGTTGGCTGTGTTGGCCACGCTGAGCCACACGTTGACTGTGTTGGCCATGCTGAGCCATATGTTGGCCACGTTGAGCCACACGATGGCCATGTTGGCCACACTGAGCCAGATGTTGACCGTGTTGAGCCACATCTTGGCCATATTGACTCATTACGTTGGCCATGTTGGCCATATCGAGCCAAACGTTGACCGTGTTGAGGCACACGTTGGTTGTGTTGGCCATGCTGAGCCAGATGTTGGCCACGTTGAGCCACACGATGGCCATCTTGGCCATACTGAGCCACATCTTGGCCACATTGACTCACACGTTGGCCATGTTGGCCACGCTGAGCCACGTGTTGACCATGTTGAGCCACACGTTGACCACGTTGAGCCAATAGTGGGCCATGTTGGCCATGCTGAGCCACATGTTGGCCATATTGACTCACACGTTGGCCATGTTGGCCATATTGAGCCAAACGTTGGCTGTGTTGAGCCACACGTTGGCCATGTTGAACCACAATGAGCCACACGTTGACCGTGTTGAGCCATACGTTGGTCATCTTGGCCCTGTTGAGCCACATGATGGCCATTCTGAACCACAAGTTGGCTGTGCTAAGCCACACGTTGACTGTGTTGGCCATGCTGAGCCAGATGTTGGCCACGTTGAGCCACACGATGGCCATGTTGGCCACACTGAGCCAGATGTTGACCATGTTGAGCCACATGCTGGCCTTGTTGAGCCAATAGCTGGCCATGTTGGCCATACTGAGCCAAACGTTGACTGTGTTGAGCCACAGGATGGCTGTGTTGGCCACGCTGACCCACGTGTTGACCACCTTGAGCCAATAGCTGGCCATGTTGGCCATGCTGAGCCACACGTTGGCTGTGTTGGCCATACTGAGCCAGATGTTGACCATGTTGAGCCACACGGTGGCCATATTGGCCATACTAAGCCACACATTGACCATGCTGAGCCACATCTTGGCCACATTGACTCACACGTTGGCCATGTTGGCCATGCTGAGCCACACGTTGACCACGTTGAGCCAATAACCGGCCATGTTGGCCATGCTGAGCCACACGTTGACCACGTTGAGCCACATCTTGGCCACATTGACTCACACGTTGACCGTGTCGGCCATGCTGAGCCACACGCTGACCCGCGCGTTGGCCGCAGGCCGCTGCGGCGAGCCCCCGGCCCCCACTCACCCCTCTCCCACCAGCCCCTCGTGCTCGTCAGCCAGCGAGTCGCGGCGGAAGGGCAGCACCACCAGCCGCGTGCCGTAGATCAGCATGACGGCGCAGCGCCCGTCGGGGTCCACGCGCACCTTGGGGATGTGCACGTTCTGCACGAAGCCGTCCTGCGGGCAACCAGCTTTAGGGTTGGAGAAGGGGGGGTCACCGGACAACCCCCCAACCCCCCCAGCTGTGTTTTTTGGGGGGCAGCACCTGCCTGCAGCCCCCACGCCTACCCGCAGCTCCGGCTCCTCGAAGTAGTGCAGCGAGAGCGTCTTCAGGTCGTGCGTGCCGGGGTCGTACTCCACCACCGAGAGCTGCGGTGGGGGCGTCACGGCGGGGCTGGGGGCACCCCTGGGTGCCCCCCACCCCCAGGACCCGTCCCTACCTTGGCGTCCTTGAAGCTGAGCAGCAGCGCGTCCCGCTTGGCCCCCGCCAGCTGCACGCTGGCCATGGACATGACGTTGCCGAAGAAGGAGAAGGAGGCCACCAGCTCCAGCTTCTCCTTGTGGCCCTTCCCTTCTGCGGGGAGGGGGGGAGGGCGAGGACACGGGGTGGGGGGGGACACACAGGACACGGTGTCACCACCCCCACCCCCCCCCAGCCTCGCCCACCCCTCGTGTTTTGGCACAAAGTTGGTCCAAGGAGAAGGTCGGCGTCCCGTGGCCGTCAACGTCCCGTGAGCATCGACACCCCCGAGGACACCAGCACCCCAAAAACACAACCCCCCCCCAAAACCAACACCCCAAGAGACCACCGACACCCCCAGACCACCAACCCCTCTTGAACACCAGCACCCCTCCAGCCCGCCCATCCAAGACCACCAACACCCCGAGACCACCAACACCCCAAGACCATCGCATCTCAATAACCCCAACACCCCAACACCCCAAGACCAGCGACCCCCTGACAACATCACACCCCAGGAACACCAACACCCCAAGACCATCACACCCCAAGACCACCAACACCCCAAGACCACCAACACCCTAAGACCATCAACCCTTCCAAGACCACCAACTTTTAAGACCACCAACCTTTAAGACCACCGACATCCCAACACCATCACGCCCCAAGACCTTCACACCCTAAGACCACCAACACCCCAACAGCAACACCCCAAGACCATCACCAAGACCACCAACCTCTAAGACGATCAGCCTCCAAGACCACCAACACCCCAACACCATCATGCCCCAAGACCTTCACATCGCAAGACCACCAACACCCCAAGACCTTCACACCCCAACACCATCACAACCCCAACACCAACACCCCAAGACGACCAACACCCCAACACCACCACCAAGACCACCAACCTCTAAGACAACCAACCTTTAAGACCATCAACATCCTGACACCACCACACCCCAACACCTTCACACCCCAAGACCACCAACACCTTCACACCCCAAGACCATCACACCTCAACACCACCAACACCCCAAGATCACCAACCTCCCGACATCACACCCCAAGATGACCAACACCCCAACACCATCACACCCCGACACCATCACACCCCGACACCACCATGCCCCAAAACCATCAACCCTTCCAAGACAACACCATTACACCCCAAGACCACCAACCTCCAAGACAACCAACACTCCAACACCATCACACCCCGAGTCCACCAACACCCCAACACCACCAACACCCCAAGACCATCAAGAAGACCACCAACCTCTAAGACAACCAACCTTTAAGACCCCCAACACCACCACACCCCAAAACCACCAACACCCCAAGACCTTCACACCCCACCACCACCACACCCCAACACCAACACCCCAAGACCACCAACCTCCAACACAACCAACACCCCAACACCATCACCCCAACACCACCAACACCCCAAAACCACCACCAAGACCACCAACCTCCAAGACAACCAACCTCCAAGACCCCCAACACCCCGACACCATCGCCCCCCAACACCTTCACACCCCAAACCCACCACCACCCCAACACCCCCCACCCTCCCCACCCCCCCCATGGATACCACCCCCTCCCCCCTCCCCCAGGGACCTCAAGGTGCTGGGCGCCCCCTCCACCTACCCGCGTTCCTGTCTCCTTTCACCCCGCTCTGCAAGAACAACGCGACCGTCAACCACCGCAAACACCCCCAAAAACCCAACGGGGCGACCCCGCCCGCCCCCGAACTGTCCCTTTTTGGGGTGAAAAGGGGTGTTTTGGGGGCTGACCTCGGCGTCGTGGTTGAGCCGGTAGACGTAGAGCTGGGAGGTGCCGGCCACCACCAGGTTGCGCTCGGCGTTGGAGAAGAAGTTGCAGTACATGGAGAACTCCAGCCCCGTGGGGGGGTGGGCTTGCTTGTACACCGCGTACATGGCCGCCGAGACCCCCCCCCCGCCCCCAAAAACCAGCCTGGGGAGAGGGAGGGGAAATCGGGGAGCGCTGGGGGGAGAGGTCCCCAAAATTTTGGAGTTTTGGGATATCTCCCCCCCAAAAAAATTCCCGGTTGGGTTAAGGTCCCGGTCCCACAAATTTTAGGGGGGGGGGAATTGGGGAGCGCTGGGGGGAGAGGTCCCCAAAATTTCGGGACATCTCCCCCCAAAAAAAATCCCGGTTGGGTCAAGGTCCCGGTCCCGTAAATTTTGGGGAGGGGGGGGGGGAATCAGGGAGCGCTGGGGGGAGAGGTCCCCAAAATTTTGGGAAAGCTGCCCCCCAAAAATTCCCAGTCCCCAAAATTTTGGAATTTTGGGACATCTCCACCCAAAAAATATTCCCGGTTGGGTCAAGGTCCCGGTCCCGTAAATTTTGGGGAGGGAGGGGGGGAAATCGGGGAGGACCTGCGGGAGAGGTCCCCAAAATTTTGGAGTTTTGGGATATCTCCCCCCCAAAAATATTCCCGGTTGGGTTAAGGTCCCGCCCCCGTAAATTTTGGGGGGTGGGGGGGAATCGGGGAGCGCCGGGGGGAGAGGTCCCCAAAATTTTGGGAAAGCTCCCCCCCAAAAAATTCCCAGTCCCCAAAATTTTGGAATTTTGGGACATCTCCACCCAAAAAATATTCCCGGTTGGGTCCCGGTCCCGTAAATTTTGGGGAGGGAGGGGGGGAAATCGGGGAGGACCTGCGGGAGAGGTCCCCAAAATTTTGGAGTTTTGGGATATCTCCCCCCCAAAAATATTCCCGGTTGGGTTAAGGTCCCGCCCCCGTAAATTTTGGGGGATGGGGGGGAATCGGGGAGCGCCGGGGGGAGAGGTCCCCAAAATTTTGGGAAAGCTGCCCCCCAAAAAATTCCCAGTCCCCAAAATTTTGGAGTTTTGGGACATCTCCCCCCAAAAAAATTCCCGGTTGGGTCAAGGTCCCGGTCCCATAAATTTTGGGGTCCTGTGGTCTGCAGAGCCCCCCCTCCCCATGTGTGGCCCCCCCCTCAATTTTTGGGGTCCCTCGGCTCATTAACCCTCCCCCTGTGTCCCCCTCCCCCTAAATTTAGGGTTCCCATAACTCCTTAACCACCCCCCCCCAAATTTTGGGGGTCCCACGGCTCCTCACAGCCACCCCCCCCCCCAGCATCCCCCCCCCAGACAAATTTTGGGCTCCTCAGACCCCCCCCCAAGCCCCCCCCCCCCCGAATTTTGGGGTCCCACAGCTCCTTAACCCCTCCCCCATCACACATCTGCCCCCCCCCAAAAAAATTTTGGGGCTCCTCAGAGCCCCCCCCAACCCCCCCCCCAAATTTTGGGGTCCCACAGCTCTGCAGAGCCCCCCCCCACGCCCCCCCCCCAAATTTTGGGCTCCTACATCCCCTTAATCCCCCCCAACACCCACATCTGCCCCCCCCCTAAAATTTTGGGGCTCCTCAGCCCCCCCCCAACCCCCCCCAAAAAATTTTGGGGCCCCCAGAGCCCCCCCCACGCCCCCGCCCCCCCAAATTTGGGTCCCCCCAGCTCCTTAACCCCCCCCCGGTGCCCCACTCCCCCCAAATTTCGGGCCCCCCCGGCTCCCTGACCCCCCCCCACTGCCCCCTCCCCAAATTTTGGGGACCCTCGACCCCCCCCCGCCCCCCTTCCCAAATTTTGGGGCCCCCCCCAGCGCCCCCCCCCCGCTCACCGCCGCGCTCCCACGCGCGGGCCGGAAGCCGACCAGCGAGAGGCCGGAAGTGGGCGGGGCGGGCGGGCCTGGAGGGGGAGGGGTAGAGCGGCCGCTCTGGCCGCCACCATAGAGACGTCGGTCCTCCGGCGGAGCCTATAGGGGCTGCATCCTATGGGGGCTGCACCTATAGGGGCTGCATCCTATGGGGGCTGCATCATCTGTAGGGCCCTGGGTTATAGGGGCTGCACCTACAGGGGCTGCATCTGTAGGGGCTGCATCCTATAGGGTCCGTGCCTATAGGGTCTGCATCATCTATAGGGTCATGCATCCTATAGGGGCTGCATCTATAGGGTTTGCATCATCTGTGAGGTCTGCGCCTTTAGGGACCTGCATCTATAGGGTCATGCATCCTATAGGGTCTGCATCATCTATAGGGCCCTGGATTATAGGGGCTGCACCTACAGGGGCTGCATCTATAGGGTCATGCATCCTATAGGGGCTGCATCCTATAGGGGCTGAATCTATAGGGGCTGAATCATCTATGGTGTCTGCATCCTATAGGGTCATGCATCCTATAGGGCCTACGTCTATGGGGCCTACATCTATGGGGTCTGCATCTATAGGGTCATGCATCCTATAGGGGCTGAATCTATAGGGTCTGCATCATCTATGGGGTCATGCATCCTATAGGGTCTACATCTATAGGGTTTGCATCATCTGTGGGGTCTGCGCCTTTAGGGACCTGCATCTATAGGGTCATGCATCCTGTAGGGGCTGCACCTATAGGGGCTGCATCATCTATGGGGTCTGCATCTATAGGGTCCTGGATTATAGGGTCTGTATCTATAGGGACCTGCATCTATAGGGTCATGCATCCTATAGGGTCTGCATCATCTATAGGGCCCTGAGTTATAGGGGCTGCAACTACAGGGGCTGCATCTATAGGGTCATGCGTCCTATAGGGTCATGTGTCCTATAGGGTCATGCATCTAGAGGGTCATGCATCCTATAGGGGCTGCATCCTATAGGGTCAAGAGTCCTATAGGGTCTGTGCCTATAGGGGCTGCATCATCTATGGGGTCTGCATCTATGGGGTCTGCATCATCTGTGGGGTCTGCACCCCTAGGGACCTGCATCTATAAGGTCATGCATCCTATAGGGGCTGTATCCTATAGGGTCATGCATCCTTTAGGGTCTGCATCATCTATAGGGGCTGCAACATCTATAGGGTCTGCACCTATAGGGTTTGCATAATCTATAGGGTCTGCACCTATAGGGTTTGCATCGTCTATGGGGTCTGCACCTCTAGGGACCTGCATCTATAGGGTCATGCGTCCTATAGGGTCTGTGCCTATGGGGGCTGCATCATCTGTAGGGGTCAGGTGACAGGTCCCCTACAGCCCATATGGGCCCCACCACCCCCCAGGAGCACCCTATGGGGCACCCTATGGGGTCCCCGTGCCCCATAGCGGGGCAGCCCCCGGGCGCAACGCCCCCACCCCAAACACGGCTGCGCCCCATAGCGCCCCACATCCAGGGGGCTGTGCCCTATAGAGCTGCTGTGCCCCATAGCACCTCTGTGCCCCATAGAGCTCCCCTGCCCCATAGAGCTCCTCTGCCCCATAGCACCCCGTGCCCCATAGGGCTCTTGTGCCCTATAGCACCCCTGTGCCCCATAGAGCTCCCCTGCCCCACAGGGCTCCTCTGCCCCATAGCACCCCGTGCCCCATAGGGCTCTTGTGCCCCATAGTGTTCCTGTGCCCCATAGCACTCCTCTGCCCCATGGAGCTCCTCCACCCCATAGCACCCTGTGCCCTATAGCACCCCTGTGCCCCATAGAGCTCCTCTGCCCCATAGAGCTCCTCTGCCCCATGGAGCTCCTCTGCCCCATAGCACCCCATGCCCCATAGCACTCCTCTGCCCCATAGATCTCTTGTGCCCCACAGAGTTCCTCTACCCCATAGAGGTCCTCGGCCCCATAGCACCCCTGTGCCCCATAGGGCTCTTGTGCCCCATAGCACTCCTCTGCCCCATGGAGCTCCTCCACCCCACAGCACCCTTGTGCCCCACAGCACCCCATGCCCCATAGCACCCCTGTACCCTATAGCACTCCTGTGCCCCATAGCACTCCCCCACCCCACAGATCTCCCCACCCCCCAGCCCCACGGAGGTGCCGGCGCCGTCCGTCTGCAGCTTTATTTGGGGCGCCCTTCACCCGCCCCGGGGGGGCAGCACACGGGGAAGGGGGGGGGGCGCATCCAGGTATCCGCATGTCCGCGTGTCCGTGGGTCCGTGTCCGTGGGTCCGTGGGTCGGTGTCCGTGGGTCCGTGTCCGTGGGTCGGTGTCCGTGGGTCAGTGTCCGTGGGTCCGTGTCCATGTCCGTGGGTCCGTGTCTGTGTCCATGGGTCCGTGTCCGTGGGTCCTTGTCCATGTCCGTGGGTCTGTGTCCGTGGGTCTGTGTCCGTGGGTCCGGGTCTATGGGTCCGTGTCCGTGGGTCCGTGTCCATGTTCTATGGGTCCGTGTCCGTGTCCGTGGGTCGGTGTCCGTGGGTCTGTGTCCGTGTGTCCGTGTCCGTGGGTCCGTGTCCGTGTCCGTGGGTCCGTGTCCATGTCCATGTGTCCGTGTCCGTGGGTCCGTCTGCGTGTCCGTGGGTCCGTGTCCGTGGGTCCGTGTCCATGTCTGTGTGTCCGTGTCCGTGTCCGTGTCCGTGGGTCCGTGTCTGTGTCTGTGGGTCCGTGTCTGTGTCCGTGGGTCCGTGTCCGTGTCCGTGGGTCCGTCCGTGTGTCCGTGGGGCGCTCAGAGCGCGATGCTGTCCTCGTAGATCGCCAGCAGCAGCAGCAGCCCCCAGCCCCCCAGCAGCCCCACGTTGTGCAGCGCAAACAGCAGCCACGGCTGCGGGTCCCGCACGCGCAGCATCGCCGGCAGCTGGAGGGGGGGGACACGGGGGGGGACATGTTCCATGTGTGGCACACGCGTGGGACACACACACGGCGCGTGGCGCACAGTGCGTGGCGCACACACGGCACTTGGAACGCACAGGGTGCGTGGCGCACGGCATGCAGCACACGCATGGCACGTGGCACACGTATGGTGCATGGAACTCAGCACGTGGCACATGTATCGCATGCGGTGCATGGCACATACATGACACGCAGCACATGCATGGCACACGGTGCATGGCACACACACGGAACACGCTCGGCACATGGGACACGGCACACGGTGCATGGCACACAACACGCAATAGGTGCATGGCACACGCATGGCACATGGCACGCACATGGTACATGGAACACAGCACACGCATGGCAAGTGGCACACGGTGCATGGCACACACATGGCACACGCATGGTGCATGGCACACTGCACAGCACACAGATGGTGCATGGCACACAGTGCATGGCACATGGCATGCAGCACACGCATGGCATGCAGCATATGTATGGCACATGGCACACAGTGCATGGCACATGCACGGAACACACACGGCACGTGGGACACAGCACACGGTGCATGGCACACGGCACACAGCATGCACTAGGTGCATGGCACACGCATGGCATGTGCATGATGCATGGAACTCAGCACACGGCACACACATGACACATGGCACATGGTGCATGGCATGCACGTGGCACACATTGCTTGGCACACACGTGGTGCATGGCACACGACATGCAGCACACGCACAGCACATGGCACACGGTGCATGGCACACGCATGGTGCATGGCACACAGCACACAGTGCTTGGCACACACGTGGTGCATGGCACACACGGTGCATGGCACACGGCACGCGACACACACACGGCATCTAGCACATGGTGCATGGCACACACATGACACATGGCACACGCATGACGCATGGGCACACGGCACGCAGCACACACACGACACACGCACAGTGCGTGGCACATGCTGCATGGCACACGCATGGTGCATGGCACACACACGGTGCATGTCACACGGCACGCGACACACACACGGCATCTAGCACATGGTGCATGGCACACACATGACACATAGCACACGCATGACGCATGGGCACACGGCACGCAGCACACACACGACACACGCACAGTGCGTGGCACATAGTGCATGGCACACACGTGGTGCGTGGCACATGCGTGGAACACACCCAGCACATGACACACACACACGCGTGACACACACACGCGTGACACACGCGTGACACACGCCCCGTACCATGTCGCAGAGGGCGACGTAGAGGAAGAAGCCGGTGGCGACGGTGAAGATCCAGCCCTGGAAGGCGGCGCCGGTGGCGAGGCCGAGGGCGAGGTAGAGCCCCAGGAAGGCGGGCAGCGCGCTCAGCGCGTTCAGCACCAGCGCCCGGCGCACGCTCAGCCCCGCGTGCAGCAGCGCCGCGAAGTCGCCTGCGGGGAGGGCACCCGGGGTCAGCGACCCCTCGGCGACCCCTCGGTGACCCACGGTGACCCACATTGAGCCACACTGACCCATATCGCCCCACATTGACCCATGGTGTCCCAAATCAGGGCCCCACATTGAGCCACATTGACCCACATTGACCCATATCACCCCACAATGCCCTCCACATTGACCCACATCAGTACCCCACATCACCCCACATTGCCCCATATCGCCCCACATTGACCCACATTGACCCACACTGACCCACATTGACCCACATTGACCCACATTGAGCCACATTGAGCCATATCGCCCCACACTGACCCACAGTGTCCCAAATCAGTGCCCCACACTGACCCACATTGACCCACATCGCCCCACATCAGCGCCCCATGGCAACCCACACTGACCCACATTGAGCCACATTGCCCCACACTGACCCACATCACCCCACATCATTCCACAATGCCCTCCACATTGACCCACATCAGTACCCCACATCACCCCACATCACCCCACATTGACCTACAGCACCCCACATTGACCCACATCTCCCCACATCACCCCACACTGCCCTCCACATTGTCCCACATTGACCCACATCAGTGCCCCACAGCACCCCACATTGCCCCACACTGCCCCACATCACCACCCCACGTCACCCCCCACCCCTCACCCACCCCACACCAGCCCCCACTCCCCCACCCCTCAGCACCCACACCCCTACACCCCCATTCCCCATTGCACCCCATGCCCCCTGCACCCCACCCCAAGTGCCCCCACCCCAAATACCCCCCCAAATGCCCCCACCCCAGGTACCCCCACCCCAAACACCCCCCACCACAAACGCCCCCCACATTCCCCCAACCCTAAATAGCCACCACCCCAAATGCCCCCACCCCAAACACCCCCACCCCAAATGCCCCCACTCCAAGTGCCCCCACCCCAAGTGCCCCCCACCCCAAACACCCTCACCCTAAATGCCCCCCACCCCAAATATCCCCCCCACATGCCCCCACCCTAAATACCCCCCAAGTGCCCTCACCCCAAGTACCCCTACCCCAAATGCCCCCACCCCAAACACCCTCCACCCCAAATAGCCCCCCCAAACGCCCCCACCCCAAGTGCCCCCCAACCCAAGTGCCCCCACCCTCAGTACCCTCACCCCAAGTGCCCCCCACCCCAAATATTCCCAAGTACCCCCACCCCAAGTGCCCCCACCCCAAACACCCCCACCCCAAATGCCCTCACCCCAAACGCCCCCCACCCCAAACACCTCCCCCAAATATCCCCCCCAAACACCCCCACCCAAGTACCCCACCCCAAGTACCCCCCCCCAAGTACCCCCCACCCCAAACACCCCCACCCCAAGTACCCCCCCCCAAGTACCCCCACCCCAAGTACCCCCACCCAAGTACCCCCCCCCCAAGTGCCCCCCCCCCAAGTACCCCCCCCCATGTGCCCCCCCCCCCATGCCCCCCCGCGTGCCCCCTACCCAGCTCGTGGGGCAGCTCGTGGCACAGGACGGCGATGGCGGTTCCCAGCCCGGTTCTCCAGGAGGTGCCGAAGGCGGCGCCCAGGGCCAGCCCGTCCGCCAGGTTGTGCAGCGCGTCCCCCAGCGTCACCATGCACGGCAGCGCCCGCAGATCTGCGCGGCACCCATGGGTGGGCCCTCAGCACCCAAGGGTGCCCCCACCCCACCCTGAGCCTCCAGCACCCGTGGGTGGCCCCCTCCAACCCTGACCTCCCCCAGCACCCATGGGTGGGCCCTCAGCACCCAAGGGTGCCCCCACTCCACCCTGAACCCCCAGCACCCATGGGTGGCCCCCCAGCACCCAAGGGTGCCCCCCACTCCACCCTGAACCCCCAGCACCCATGGGTGGGCCCTCAGCACCCAAGGGTGCCCCCACTCCACCCTGAACCCCCAGCACCCATGGGTGGCCCCCTCCAACCCTGACCTCCTCCAGCACCCATGGGTGGGCCCTCAGCACCCAAGGGTGCCCCCACTTCACTTTAACACACACAGCACCCATGGGTGGCCCCCTAGAACCCACGGGTAGCCACTGTCCATCCTGACCCACCAGCACCCATGGGTGGCTCCCCAGCACCCAAGGGTGCCCCCACCCCACCTTGATGCCCCCAGCACCCATGGGTGGCCCCCTCCAACCCTGACCTCCCCCAGCACCCATGGGTGGCCCCCCAGCACCCAAGGGTAGCTACCACCCATCCTGACCCCACTCAGCACCCAAGGGTGCCTCCACTCCACCCTAACCCTTCCAGCACCCATGGGTGGCCCCACAGAACCCATGGGTGCCCCCACTCCACCCTGAACCCCCAGCACCCATGGGTGGCCCCCCAGAACCCACGGGTAGCCACCACCCATCCTGACGCCCACAGCACCCAAGGGTGCCCCCCACCCCACCCTGCCCCTCCCCATCACCCACGGGTACCCCCCAGACCCCCTCCAGACCCCCCTCAGAACCCAAGGTTGCCCCCCAGCACCCATGGGTTCCCCCCACCCCTCCCTGACCCCCCAGCACCCATGGGTGTCCTCCCAGAACCCACGGGTAGCCCCCACCCACCCTGACCCCCCAGCACCCATGGGTGCTCCCCTCCAACCCTGCCCCTCCCCAGCACCCATGGGTGTCCCCCCAGCACCCAAGGGTGCCCCCCACCCACCCTGACCCCCCTCAACCCCTGGGTTCCCCCACCCACCCTGCCCCTCCCCATCACCCACGGGTACCCCCACCCCACCCTAATCTCCCCCCATCACCCATGGGTGTCCCCCCAGCACCCAAGGGTGGCCCCCACCCCTCCCTGTCCCCCCTCAACCCCTGGGTTCCCCCACCCACCCTGACACCCCCCAGCACCCATGGGTGCCCCCTCCAACCCTGACCCCACTGAGCACCTATGGGTGGCCCCCCCCCAGAACCCATGGGTGCTCCCCTCCAACCCTGACCTCCCCATCACCCATGGGTGTCCCCCCAGCACCCAAGGGTGCCCCCACCCCACCCTGCCCCTCCCCAGCACCCATGGGTGCCCCCACCCACCCTGACCCTCCCCGAACCCCTGGGTTCCCCCACCCACCCTGCCCCTCCCCATCACCCACGGGTACCCCCACCCCACCCTAACCCCCCCCAGCACCCATGGGCGTCCCCCCAGCACCCAAGGGTGCCCCCCACCCCTCCCTAACCCCCCCCCCAGCCCCTGGGTAGGGCCCTAGCGGCTGCAGGCGCCCACCGGCCCAGTGGCCTAATGGACAAGGCATCAGCCTCCGGAGCTGGGGATTGTGGGTTCGAGTCCCACCTGGGTCGGCTGCTTTTGGTGCCGGGGGGGGGGGCCAATTTGGGGTGGGGGGGGGGCTTGAAATAATTGGGGGGGGGTCCCCGGGGGGTATTCCTAGGGGTTAAGGGGGGACACGAGGTGTTTGGGGGGGGTCCTCGTGGTGGGGTGGGGGCCTGGGAGGGGGGGGGATGGGCTCTGGGTGGGGGGGGGGCACCGTGGGGGGATGGGGGGGGGGGTCTCTGATGGTGTGGGGGGGGGGCCCTCAAAGTGTGGGGGGGTCCCTGATAGTGGGGGGGGGTCCCTGATAGTGAGGGGGGTCCCTGATAGTGGGGGGGGGGTCCCTGAAGTGGGGGGGGCGTCCCTGATAGTGGGGGGGTCGCTGAGGGTCTTATTTATGGCTCCTGGGGGGCCATGGGGGGGTCCTGGGTGTGTGGGGGGGGCAGCGGGGGGTCCTTTTGGGGGGGGGGATCCTTGGGGTGTGTGGGGGGCATGGGGGGGTCCTCAGGCCCTGGGGGGGTCCTCAAGGGGTGCTGGGGTCCGGGGGGGGGGGGGGGCTTTTTTGGGGGGGGGGTGTCCCAGGGGGGGTCCCCGCTCACCCACCTTGCTTCCTCAGCTCCTGCTCGCTCTGGCTCAGGGGGGGTTCCTCCACCTTGGGGGGGGGCACAGGGTGGGCGTCGCGACCCCCAGCCCCCCCCCACGACCCCCCCCCATGCCTCCCCCCCCTCACCAGCTCGCTGCACGAGGTCCCCTCCAGCTGCTTGCGGCGCTGCTCCCCGGCGTAGAGCTGCAGCCCCCCCGGGGGGTCGCTGTGAGACCCCTCCTGGACCCCCCCCAAACGTCAGTGCTGCCCCACGGCCCCTCCCGGGACCCCCAGGTGCCCCCCAGGTGCCCCCCAGCCTCTCCCTGTGCCCCCCACCCCCCAGGTGCCCCCCAGGTGCCCCCCAACCCCTCCAACCCCCCCCAGATGCCCCAAACCTCCCACATCCCTGTGCCCCCCAGCCCCCAGCTGCCCCCCAGGTGCCCCCAGCCGCCCCCCATCCCCCAGCTGCCCCCCAAGTGCCCCCAGTTGCCCCCCAGTCACCCCCAGGTACCCCCAGGTGCCCCCCACTCCCCAGGTGCCCCCCAGGTACCCCAAGGTGCCCCCCAGCCCCCAGGTGCCCCCCAAGTGCCCCCAGTTCCCCCCAGGTACCCCCAGGTGCCCCCCACCCCCTCCAAACCCCCCAGGTGCCCCTAAAATGCCCCCCAGCCCCTCCAAACCCCCCAGGTACCCCCAGGCACCCCCAAGCCCCCAGCTGCCCCCCAAGCCCCCCAGGTGCCCCTAAGATGCCCCCCAGCCCCCAGCTGCCCCCAAGTCCCTGTGCCCCCCATCTACCCCCCCCAGCCCCTCCAAAACCCCCAGGTGCCCCCCAGGTGCCCCCAAGGTGCCCCCCACCCCCCAGGTGCCCCCCAGGTGCCCCCCAACCCCCCCAAACCCCCCAGGTACCCCCAGGTACCCCCAAAAGTCCCTTTGCCCCCCAGCTGCCCCCCAAGTACCCCAGGTACCCCCAGCCAGCCCCCCACCCCCCCACCCACCCCCCTCACCCCCCCCCCATTGCCCCACCACCCACCCCCCCACCCCCCCCCCCTCACCTCGTGCCCCCCGGGCGCCAGGAGGCCGAGCAGGACTCGAGCAGGAAGAAGCCGTACAGCCCCCCAGCACCGCCACCAGCTGCCACGTCACCTCGGCCCCCCCCGCGTGCGCGTGGCCCCCGGCCTCGTGCGAGTGCAGCTGCAAAAACTTGGGGGGGGGGTGGGGGGGGCACCGTCAGGGCCCCGTGCACACGCGTGTGCAAGGACACGTGTGAGTGCGCGCATCCAGGGCACCGTGTGCGCACGCGGAGGGGCGCGG
Organism: Aythya marila; assembly: GCF_965140915.1. NCBI lineage: Eukaryota > Metazoa > Chordata > Aves > Anseriformes > Anatidae > Aythya > Aythya marila. Next base: position 9,864 of record NW_028137152.1, on the reverse strand, counting down.
GTGCCAAGTGGCCGTGCACGCCTTGGGGGGGGGCTCAGCGGGTCATGAGTGTGCACAAGTGTGCGCACACGCGTGGCCGTGGTGCAAATGCACGTGCAAAAAGGCGGGGGGGGGCATTTTGGCACGTGCTGCCATGTGCACACGCGTGTGCAAGGACACGTGTGTGTGCGCGCACCCAGGGCTCCGCTCGTGCCGGTGCGCGGCACCGCGTGCGCACGCGGAGGGGCGCGCGTGCAAGTGGCCGTGCACACATCTGTGCACACCTGGGGGGGCTCAGTGGGTCATGAGTGTGCACGCACACGCATGGCCGTGGTGCAAATGGCCGTGCAAACAGGCAGGGGGGGCATTTTGGCACGTGCCACCGCGCGCACACGCGGGTGCCAGCGCGCGCACGGCTGTGCCATGCGCACGGCACGTCGCCGTGGCACCGAGGGAGGGGGTGCACGCACCCACAGGCAACCTCACGGCCACGCACGCGTGCTCACACGCGTGTGCAAGCGCCCGGCTCACCTGGGGCAGGAGGTGCAGCAGCGCGTCGCCGGTCAGCGTGCCCCACGGCCAGCGCCAGCAGCAGCTGCAGGGCGTAGCGGTGCGCCCGGGGGCAGCGGCTGCACAGCAGCACGGCCGCCCCCACCAGCGAGCCCAGGCAGATCACCAGCGTGGCCAGCGAGCCGTACAGGTACCCTGCGGGACCCCCCCAAATCCCCCCCCCAGCACCCAGCTCAGCGCCCGGCGCGGCACCCACCGGGGGGTGGAACGGGCTGAGGGGCTGCGGGGAGCTGGGCTGGGCTGTGCTGGTTGCTGTTTTGTTGTTAATCCCATCGCTAATCCCATCGCTAATCTCATCCCATCCCCATCCCCATCCCATCCCATTCCGTTCCATCCCATCCCATCCCTAATCCCATCCCTAATCCCATCCCAATCCCATCCTAATCCCAATCCCCATCCCCATCCCCATCCCATTTCCAATCCCAATCCCAATCCCAATCCCAATCCCATCCCCATCCCTAATCCCATCCCTAGTTCCTAATCCCATCTCATCCCCATCCCTAATCCCATTCCATCCCTAATCCTATCCCTAATCCCATCCCTATTCCCATCCCATCCCCATTCCCAATCCCAATCCCAATCCCAATCCCAATCCCAATCCCAATCCCATCCAATCCCCAATCCCATCCCATCCCCAATCCCAATCCCATCCAAACCCAATCCAATCCCATCCCATCCCCATTCCATCCCATCTCTATCCCATTCCCAATCCCCATCCCAATCCCATCCCCATCCCTAATCCAATCCCAAATCCAATCCCAATCCCATCCCCATCCCTAATCCCATCCCTAATCCCATCCCCTCCCCATGCCAATCCCCATCCCATCCCCATCACGTTCCCATTTCTGATCCCAATCCCAATCCCATCCCATCCCATCCCATCCCATCCTCATCCCATCCCATCCCCATCCCATCCCCAATCCCAATCCCATCCAACCCCAATCCCAATCCCAATCCCAATCCCAATCCCATCCCATCCATAATCCCATCCCCCCCCCACCCCCCCCACTCACTCTCGGCCACGCTCAGCCCCCCCTCGCTGGGGGTCTCCCCGCTCTCGGCCCCGCAGGCCCCGCTCAGGACCTGCTGCAGCAGCGCCGGGCTCAGCTCCCGCAGCTCCTGGCGCGAGACCCCCGCGGCCCCCAGCCCGTGGGCCTGCAGCAGCTGCTGGGGGCTGAAAACACACCTTGGGGGGGGGGGGGGCGGTGATTAACGGGGGGCACCCATGGGACCCCCTCTCCCACCCCCCCCCACCCACCCCCCCGGCACCCTTGGGTGCCCCCGCTCACCCCGTCCCACTGCTGGGTCCCGTTGGCGCTGCGGGCGCCGTGCTCGTGGTCGTGGTCGTGGTCGTGGTCGTGGGGGCCCAGCCCCAGCTCCTCCATCAGCGCCGTCAGCCCTGCCCCACGGTCACAGCTGGCCCCATAGCTCCTGCCCCATAGCGGCACCAGCCCCACAAAGCCCTGCCCCATAGCTCCTGCCCTACATGGGTACCAGCCCCATATAGTCCTGCCCCATAGCTCCTGCCCCACATCTCCCTGCCCCATAGCTCCTGTCTCACATCGGCATCAGACCCACAAAGCCCTGCCCCATAGCTCCTGCCCCACATCGGCATCAGACCCACAAAGCCCTGCCCCATAGCTCCTGCCCCACATCGGCATCAGACCCACAAAGCCCTGCCCCATAGCTCCTGCCCCACATCGGCATCAGACCCACAAAGCCCTGCCCCATAGCTCCTGCCCCACAGCGGTACCAGCCCCAGAAAGCCCTGCCCCATAGCTCCTGCCCCATATCAGCACAGGCCCCACAAAGCCCTGCCCCATAGCTCCTGTCTCCATATCCCCCCATAACCCCCCATATCCCCCCACACCCCCCCATAACCCTCCCATAACCCCCCATATCCCCCCATAACCCCCCAAATCCCCCCATATCCCCCCATAACCCCCCCAATACCCCCCAAAACCCCCCATATCCCCCCACAACCCCCCCATATCCCCCATACCCCCCCATATCCCCCCCATAACCCCCCATAACCCTCCCATAACCCCCCATATCCCCCCCATAACCCCCCATATCCCCCATAACCCCCCCAACCCCCCCCATATCCCCCCATAACCCCCCATATCCCCCCATATCCCCCATAACCCCCCATACCCCCCCATATCCCCCCCATATCCCCCCACAACCCCCACACCCCCCCATAACCCTCCCATAACCCCCCATAACCCCCCAAACCCCCCCATATCCCCCCCATAACCCCCTCATAGCCCCCCATAACCCCCCTATAACCCCCCTTATCTCCCCCATAACCCCCCTATAACCCCCCATTTCCCCTCATACCCCCCCATAACCCCCCCATATCCCCCCACAACCCCCCATATCCTCCCCATATCCCCCCATAACACTCCCATCCCCCCATATCCCCCCAATAACCCCCTATAACCCCTCCATAACCCCCCCATATCCCCCCATAACCCCCCATTTTCCCCCCCCATACCCCCCCAAACCCCCCCATATCCCCCCCATCCCCCCCATTTCCCCCCTCACCCTCCAGCGTCAGGCTTTGGGATCCGTTCCCGAAGCGGTTGAGGATGAAGTCGAGGAAGAATTCGGGGTCGGGCAGGGGGGGGGTCGCTCGCAGGCAGCGGCCCCGCAGGAGTTGGGTGCCCAGGACCACCAGCACCCGCGCCCCCGCGCCCACCCCCGGCACCCCCGGCACCGCCGCCGCGCTCTCGGCCACCGCCGTCGCCGCGTCCAGGCAGGGCTGGGGGGCACCGGCACCGGCGTCAGCGCCGCGAGCGCCCCTGCTTGAACCCGGGGCCGTGCCCCCCAGCCACTGGCCCCATGTGCCCTGGCCCCAGACCCGTGGCCGTGGCCACAGCCCCGTGGCCCCATATCCGTGTTTGTGTTCCCATATCCATGTTTATGGCCCCACGTCCATATTTATGGCCCCATGTCCATATTTATGGCCCCATATCCGTGTTTGTGTCCCTGTATCCATGTTCATGTCCCCATATCCATGTTTATGGCCCCGTATCTGTGTTTATGGCCCCGTATCCATGTTTGTGTCCCCATGTCCATATTTATGGCCCCATGTCCATGTTTATGGCCCCATATCCGTGTTTGTGTCCCCATGTCCATGTTTGTGTCCCCATATCCATGTTTATGGTCCCATATCCATGTTTATGGCCCCGTATCCATGTTTATGGCCCCATGTCCATATTTATGGCCCCATATCCATGTTTGTGTCCCCATATCCATGTTTGTGTCCCCATATCCGTGTTTGTGTCCCCACATCCGTGTTTGTGTCCCCATATCCATATTTATGGTCCCATATCCATGTTTATGGCCCCATACCCATGTTTGTGTCCCCATATCCGTGTTTATGGCCCCGTATCCATGTTCATGTCCCCATATCCATGTTTATGGCCCCATATCCGTGTTTGTGTCCCCTCGTCCGGGTTTATGTCTCCAACCTTCTGCCCGTGTCCCCAACCCCATGCCCCTGTCCCCAGCCCCATGTCCCTGTCCCCAACCCCCTTCCCATGTCCCCAACCCCACGTCCATGTCCTCAGCCCAATGCCTGTGTCCCCATGTCCCCAGCCCCATGCCCATGTCCCCATGCCTGTGTCCCCAGCCCCATATCCCCAGCCCTGTCCCCATGTCCCCAGCCCCATGCCCATATCCCCAGCCCTGTGTCCCCAGCCCCCTGCCCATGTCCCCAACCCTCTGCCCATGTCCCTAAACCCATGTCCCCGTCCCCAGCCCCAACCCTACATCCCCACCCCCGTGCCCCCCGTCCCCACCGCCTCACCTGCTGCGTGCCGGCGCTGCGGTAGTGCGGCCGCACCGCTTCCAGCAGCGCCGCCACCTCCTGCAGGCTGGGTCCCCCGGTGCCACCGGTGCCATGGGTGCCATGGGTGCCATCGGTGCCATGGGTGCCATCGGTGCCATTGGTGCCACCGGTGCCATGGGTGCCATAGGTGCCATCGGTGCCATCACCAGTGCCATTGGTGCCATCATGGGTGCCATAGGTGCCACCATCGGTGCCATAGGTGCCACCATGGGTGCCATAGGTGCCGTCGGTGCCATGGGTGCCATCACGGGTGCCGTTGGTGAAGGCGTCGTGCAGGGCGCGGGCGCGGGCGGCCCAGGTGCCGGCGGTGGCGGCGGCGCAGGCGGCGTCGGGGTCGAGCAGGGTGAGCAGCACCGCGGCCCCCAGCCAGGGCAGCTCGGCCGCCTCCAGCCGCGCCCCCGCGCCCGCCTTGCCCAGCAGCCCCAAAACGTCGGCGGCCGAAATGCACTGGGGGGGACGGGGGGGGGACACGAGGGGATGGGGACGCGTCAGGGCATGGGGATGAAGGGGACGGGGAGGTGGGGGCATGGGGTGGAGGTTGGGGTAGGGATATAGGGACAGGGGGAAAGGGCTGTGGGCACATGGGGACAAGGCTGTGGGGACTGGGGGACATGGGGACAGGGGAAGGGGACATGGGGACATGGGGACAGGGGGACATGGGGACAGGGGAAGGGGACATGGGGACATGGGGACATGGGAAAAGGATATGGGGACAGGGGGACATGGGGACAGGGCTGTGGGGACATGGGGACATTGGGACAGGGGGACATGGGGACAGGGAAAGGGATATGGGGACAGGGGGACAGGGGGACATGGGGACAGAGGAAAGGGCTGTGGCATCAGGGGGACATGGGGAAAGGGGGACAGGGTCGTGGGGTCAGGGGGACATGGGGATGTGGGGACAGGGGGACAGGGGAAGGGGATGTGGGGACAGGGGGACATGGGGACATGGGGACAGGGTCGTGGGGACTGGGACATGGGGATGTGGGGGACAGGGCTGTGTGGATATGGGGACACAGACATGGGGCCATGGGGACAGGGGGATGGGGACAGGGGGACATGGGGACAGGGCTGTGTGGCTGGCCCTGCACCCCCAGGGGTCCTCGCCCCCCCCAGAAGCCCCCCAGCCCCCCAGCCCCACAGGGGACCCACTGGGCACCCAGAGCCCCACGGCGCAGAGCCTGGAAGGTGTGGGGTGACCGTGGGGGGTGCGTGGGGGGGTTTGTGGGGCGCGTGGGGGGTGCGTGGGGGGGTTTGTGGGGCGCGTGGGGGGTGCGTGGGGGGGTTTGTGGGGCGCGTGGGGCTTCGCACGCTGCACCCCCACGTGCCCCACACGCGGCTTTGGCCGTGGGGTGTGCCGGCGGCACCCGGCACCGCGGTGCACACGCTGCACAGGGCACGGCACCGCGTGGCACGGCTGCACCCCCCCCCCCCTCCACGCACCCCAGGGTGCGGGCAGCGGGACCCCCTGCACCCACAGCACCCCGATACCCCGTGGCACCCACAACGGGGCGCACATGGGGACGGGGTTCGGCGTGGGGTGGCCACGGGGCGGCCGGCTGGAGCCTTTGGGTGCCGAGCCCCACGGGCGGGTGCTGCAGGGCGCCACGCCGCCACCCCCCCCGTGCCGTGCCGTGCCGTGCCGTGCCGTGTGGTGCCGTGTGGTGCCGTGTGGTGCCGTGTGGTGCCGTGCCGTGCCGTGCCGTGCCGTGCCGGAATTTGACCCGTGGCACCCTCCCCACCTTTCCACACGGCCCGGCGGCGCGGCGCTTACCTTTCCGCACGGCCCGGCACCGCAGTGCGCACGAGCCACGGCGGTGCCCACGAGGGACTCCACGGCTCCGCGGGGCAGGGACCCGGTGCCCGACGACAGCAGAGCCCCCAGGGCCTCCAGCGCCTCGCCGCCGCCCGGGGGGGTCCCGGTGGAAGCCCCCCAAGCGGGCGGCACCGGTAGAGCCAGCAGGGCCAGCAGTGGGAGCACCGCTGGCGGCGGCCTCAACGCCGTGGCCATGGCGGGACCCTGGGGGCAAGCGGGAGTTGCCGGTGGGCTGCGGTGCCGCCGGGCCGCCGAAACGCCGCTGAAACGCCGGGGCTGTAAAAGCTGCCGGGGCCTTGGCGGTGATTGGCTCGGCCAGAGATTGCCCCGGGTTAACCATTCCTCAGGCGCCCGCGCCCGCACCCAGGCCTGTGCCCCCACCTCGCTCCCGGCCGCCCCGGCCTCCCCCATGGGTGCCAGGGCGCTGCGCACCCCCCCCGCTACCCGCGTCCATCCCACCCGTGGGTGCCCCGCGTGCCCCCGGGGGTGCCCGGTGGCCCCCGTGGCGTTGGGGATACGGCACGGGGGCCGGCGTCGTGGCTGAGCGCCGGCGTCGCGCCTCGGTGCCGGCTCTACCCGCACGTGCCGGGGGCACCCATGGGTGCCCGGCCCCTCCTCCCCGTGCCCCCAGGGCGCCCGCGGTCACCTGCAGGAGCGCGCTGTCCTCGGCACGGGGAGGGGGCAGGAGGGTGCAAGGGGGGTGGTGGTGGTGGTGGCACGTCCCCAGCGGGGTGTCCCAACGGGGTGGCCCCGTTCCCGTCCCCGTTCCCGGCCCCGTTGCTGTAGGAAGTGACTCAGCCCCGTGCCACCGGGGTGACGCCAGCGCCCGTGGTGACAGCGGGGGGCCCGGTGACTCAGGGTGGCCGAGCCGGCCCGGCCGGCCCCGCGGGGACATTTCCCGGTTGTGCCCTGCGGGGACGTTCCCCGGATGTGCCCTACGGGGCCAAAAGGTGGCCGCCAACCTCGGGTGGCCGCGGGGACGGGCACCCACGTAGAGGGTGGCACCGCACGGGGGGGCCGGTGTGGTTTGGTGCCACGGGGACCCCGCTCATGGCACATCCAAACCCAGCCACGGCGCGTCCCAAAGGTGCCGGTGTCCCCTCCCCGAGGTGTCCCCTCTCCAGGGGTGTCCCCTCTCCAGGGTGTCCCCTCTCCGGGGTATCCCCTCAATGGGGTGTCCCCTCTCCAGGGTGTCCCCTCTCCGGGGTGTCCCCTCTCCGGGGTGTCCCCTCTATGGGGTGTCCCCTCCCCGGGGTGTCCCCTCTCCAGGGGTGTCCCCTCACCGGAGTGTCCCCTCTCCGGGATGTCCCCTCAATGGGGTTTCCCCTTTCCAGGGTGTCCCCTCTCCGGGATGTCCCCTCACTGGGGTGTCCCCTCCCCGGGGGTGTCCCCTCTCCGGGGTGTCCCCTCTATGGGGGTGTCCCCTCCCCGGGGGTGTCCCCCCACCGGGGTGTACCCTCCCCGGGGGTGTCCCCTCTATGGGGGTGTCCCCTCTCCGGGGTGTCCCCTCCCTGGGGGTGTCCCCTCCTCGGGGTGTCCCCTCACTGGGGTGTCCCCTCCCCGGGGGTGTCCCCTCTATGGGATGTCCCCTCTCCGGGGTGTCCCCTCTATGGGGTGTCCCCTCACCGGGGTGTCCCCTCTCCAGGGTGTCCCCTCCTCGGGGTGTCCCCTCACCGGGGTGTCCCCTCCCTGGGGGTGTCCCCTTAATGGGGTGTCCCCTCCCCGGGGTGTCCCCTCCCCGGGGTGTCCCCTCTCCAGGGTGTCCCCTCACTGGGGTGTCCCCTCCCCGGGGGTGTCCCCTCACCGGGGTGTCCCCTCACTGGGGTGTCCCCTCCCCGGGGGTGTCCCCTCTATGGGATGTCCCCTCTCCGGGGTGTCCCCTCTATGGGGGTGTCCCCTCTCCGGGGGTGTCCCCCTCTATGGGGGTGTCCCCCCAATGGGGGTGTCCCCTCTATGGGGTGCCGGGGTCCCCTCGTCCCTTCCCGTCCCCTCCGGTACCCGAGGATTTTGGACGCCACCCCCCGTCCACGTGCGCGGGGCGTGCGCGCACACGCGTGCCCCGTGGCCATGGACTCTCCCCCGAAGCCAAAGGGCGCCGGGGGCACCGGGGGCACCCATGGGTGCCATGGTGGCACCGCCGCACCCATGGGGGCCCAGTGGCCTAATGGACAAGGCATCAGCCTCCGGAGCTGGGGACTGTGGGTTCGAGTCCCACCTGGGTCGGGGCGAGGTGGTTTTTGGGTCCCCGTCCCCCCACCCTTGGGTGCTGGGTGGCACCGGGTGGCGCCGGGTGGCACCGGGAAGGGGAAGCGGCCGCGGGGAAAACCCCGGGAGGTGGCTGCGGGGTCAGGGAAACTGAGGCAGGGTGGGGAGGAGGAATGCGGCTGCACCAGTCCCGCGGGAGGAGAATGAGGAAAAAGAGGAAAAATTGGGGGAATTTGGGGATTTCCCCTCCGGGGGGGGGGCTGGGACGCTGCGACGCTGCGCCTTGGCTCCAAATCCCCGATTTCCGCCCCAAAACCCATGGCTGCACGTAGCCCATGCCCCCCACCCCCCGACGTTGGGGTGGCCACGCTCCTGGGGCCACCGGGGCCACCGCGTCCCCGGGGCTTTGTTCTGGGGCCCTGCGGGGACAACGGGTGCCCGGGCACGGCGCCCGCCGGGCAGGAGCGCGGCAAACGCGGCGGCACCGCGGGGAGACCCCGACCCCAAACCCGACCCCGACCCCAAACCTGACCCCGAACCCAAACCCGACCCCGACTCCGACCCCGACCCCGTGCAAGCCCTGGGTGTACTGGGGAGAGCACTGGGTGGACTGGGGAGAGTGCTGGGTGTACTGGGGAGAGCCCTGGGCATATATTGGAGAGCACTGGGAGTACTGGGGAGAGCCCTGGGTGTACTGGGGAGAGCACTGGGAGAACTGGGGAGAAGCCTGGGTGTACTGGGGAGAGCACTGGGTGTACTGGGGAGAGTGCTGGGTGTACTGGGAACAGCCCTGGGTGTACTGGGCGGAGCCCTGGGTGTACTGGGAAGAGCCCTGGGTGTACTGGGGAGAGGCCTGGGCATATCTTGGAGAGCCCTGGGCGTACTGGGGAGAGCACTGGGAGTACTGGGGAGAGCACTGGGTGTATATTGGGGAGCTCTGGGTGTACTGGGAACAGCCCTGGGTGTACTGGGCGGAGCCCTGGGTGTACTGGGGAGAGCCCTGGGTGTACTGGGGAGAGCGCTGGGTGTACTGGGGAGAGCCCTGGGTGTACTGGGGTCCTCCTGGAGGATTCGACGCAACTTGACTCGACTCTACTCAACTCTACTCTTTGCTCTACTCCACTCTACTCTACCCTACCCTACTCTACCCCACCATATATATATACACCATATATATACACCATATATATATACACCATATATATATACACCATATATATATACACCATATATACATACACCATATATATATACACCATATATATATACACCATATATATATACACCATATATACATACACCATATATATATACACCATATATATACACCATATATATATACACCATATATATACACCATATATACATACACCATATATATATACACCATATATATACACCATATATATACACCATATATATACCCACTATACCATAT
>NW_028137153.1:0-53415 GCF_965140915.1 Aythya marila | reverse complement strand
CCGTTGGGTTTCGTTGTGTTTTCCGTGGTCATCATGCTGGAAAAGTGTAAATTGTGGGTTTTGGAGAACATCAGGTAGGTTTATGAGGACTTTTGGGGCAGATTCATGGCTTTTAGGATTTTCTTCTGTTTTTTTTTTCTACTGATCCAGTTGTTTTTTGGCATGTTTTTGACGTGTTTTGGGGTCTCCGTTGGGTTTCATTGGGTTTTTCGTGGTCATCATGGTGGAAAAGTGTAAATTGTGGGTTTTGGAGAACATCAGGTAGATTTAGGGTGTTTTTTGGGTGGATCTATGGTTTTGGGGGATTTTGTTCCAGTTTTGGGGTGATCCAATTCTTTTTTGGTGTGTTTTTGATGTGTTTTGGGGTCTCCGTTGGGTTTTGTTGGGTTCTTGTTGGTCATCATGTTGGAAAAGTGTAAATTGTGGGTTTTGGAGAATATCAGGTGAGTTTAAGTTTTTCTGGGTGGTGAATCTATGATTTTGGTTGAATTCTTCTGTTTTTTTTTTTTTTGTTGTTGTTTTGTTTTGTTTTTTTTTAGCGTTTTCTTCTGTTTTTGGGGTGGTCCCATTCTTTTTTGGGGTGTTTTTGACATATTTTGGGGTCTCCGTTGGTTTTTGTTGGGTTCTTGTTGTTCATCATGCTGGAAAAGTGTAAATTGTGGGTTTTGGAGAACATCAGGTAGGTTTATGAGGACTTTTGGGGCAGATTCATGGCTTTTAGGATTTTCTTCTGTTTTTTTTTCTACTGATCCAGTTGTTTTTTGGCATGTTTTTGACGTGTTTTGGGGTCTCCGTTGGGTTTCATTGGGTTTTTCGTGGTCATCATGGTGGAAAAGTGTAAATTGTGGGTTTTGGAGAACATCAGGTAGATTTAGGGTGTTTTTTGGGTGGATCTATGGTTTTGGGGGATTTTGTTCCAGTTTTGGGGTGATCCAATTCTTTTTTGGGGTGTTTTGGACGTGTTTTGGGTTCTCCATTGGGTTTCGTTGGGTTTTCCGTGGTCATCATGGTGGAAAAGTGTAAATTGTGGGTTTTGGAGAACATCAGGTAGGTTTAGGGGGACTTTTGGGGTGGATTCATGGTATTTGGGGTTTTCTTCTGTTTTTTTTGGGGGGGTGATCGAATTCATTTTTGGGGTGTTTTTGACGTGTTTTGGGGTCTCCGTTGGGTTTTGCTGGGTTCTTGTTGGTCATCATGTTGCAAAAGTGTAAATTGCGGGTTTTGGAGAACATCAGGTAGGTTTACTGTCTTTTTGGGGTGGATCTATGTTTTTTGGGGGATTTTCTTCCAGTTTTGGGGGTGATTCCGTTCTTGTTTGGGGTGTTTTTGACGTGTTTTGTGGTCTCTGTTTTGTTTCGTTGTGTTTTCCTTGTTCATTTTGGTGGAAAAGGCTGAATAGTGGGTTTTGGAGAACATCAGGTAGCTTTAGGGTGGTTTTGGGATTTGATCCGTGCTTTTTGGGGATTTTGTTCCAGTTTTGGGGGTGATTCCGTTCTTGTTTGTGGTGTTTTTGATGTGTTTTGGGGTCTCCGTTGGGTTTCGTTGGGTTTTCCGTTGGCATCATGGTGGAAAAGGGTAAATTGTGGGTTTTGGAGAACATCAGGTCGGTTTAGGGGGACTTTTGGGGTGGATTCATGGTATTTGTTATTTTTTTTTTCTGTTTTTCTGGGGTGATCCCGTTCTTTTTTGGTGTGTTTTTGATGTGTTTTGGGGTCTCCGTTGGGTTTTGTTGGGTTCTTGTTGGTCATCATGTTGGAAAAGTGTAAATTGTGGGTTTTGGAGAATATCAGGTGAGTTTAAGTTTTTCTGGGTGGTGAATCTGTGGTTTTGGTTGAATTCTTCTGTTTTTTGTTTTTTTAGCGTTTTCTTCTGTTTTTGGGGTGGTCCCATTCTTTTTTGGGGTGTTTTTGACATATTTTGGGGTCTCCGTTGGTTTTTGTTGGGTTCTTGTTGTTCATCATGGTGAAAACGTGTAAATTGTGGGTATTGGAGAACATCAGGTAGGTTTAGGGGGACTTTTGGGGTGGATCAACGGCTTTTAGGGTTTTCTTTCGGTTTTGGGGGTGATCCCGCTTTTTTTTGTGGTGTTTTTGACGTGTTTTGGGGTTTCCGTTGCGTTTCGTTGATTTCCTAATGTGTTTTAAGTTTGTTGGGAGTGGACTTTGGGATTTGGAGAACATCAGGTAGGTTTAGTGTGGTTTTGGGGTGGATCTATGTTTTTTGGGGTTTTCTTTCTTTTTTAGGGGTTATCCTGTTCTTGTTTGGGGTGTTTTTGACTTGTTTTGGGGTCTCCGTTGGGTTTTAGTTGGATTTTCGTTGGTCCTTAAGGTAAATGGGAGTGGATTGTGGGTTTTGAAGAAGATCAGGTGAGTTTAGGGTGGTTTTGCGGGGAAATTCATAGTGTTTGGTGTTTTTTCTTCTGATCCAGTTCTTTTTTGGGGTGTTTTTGAGGTGTTTTTGGGGTTTCCGTTGGGTTTCGTTGAGTTCCTAATGGGTTTTATGGTGGTTGGGAGTGGACATTTGGATTTGGAGAACATCAGGTACGTTTAGAGCGGTTTTGGGATTGGATCCGTGCTTTTTGGGGTTTTCTTTCGTTTTTGGGGGTGATCCTGTTCTTTTTTGGGGTGTTTTGGACGTGTTTTGGGTTCTCCGTTGGGTTTCGTTGTGTTTTCCGTGGTCATCATGCTGGAAAAGTGTAAATTGTGGGTTTTGGAGAACATCAGGTAGGTTTATGAGGACTTTTGGGGCAGATTCATGGCTTTTAGGATTTTCTTCTGTTTTTTTTTTCTACTGATCCAGTTGTTTTTTGGCATGTTTTTGACGTGTTTTGGGGTCTCCGTTGGGTTTCATTGGGTTTTTCGTGGTCATCATGGTGGAAAAGTGTAAATTGTGGGTTTTGGAGAACATCAGGTAGATTTAGGGTGTTTTTTGGGTGGATCTATGGTTTTGGGGGATTTTGTTCCAGTTTTGGGGTGATCCAATTCCTTTTTGGTGTGTTTTTGATGTGTTTTGTGGTCTCCGTTGGGTTTTGTTGGGTTCTTGTTGGTCATCATGTTGGAAAAGTGTAAATTGTGGGTTTTGGAGAATATCAGGTGAGTTTAAGTTTTTCTGGGTGGTGAATCTGTGGTTTTGGTTGAATTCTTCTGTTTTTTTTTTTTTTTTGTTGTTTTGTTTTGTTTTTTTAGCGTTTTCTTCTGTTTTTGGGGTGGTCCCATTCTTTTTTGGGGTGTTTTTGACATATTTTGGGGTCTCCGTTGGTTTTTATTGGGTTCTTGTTGTTCATCATGCTGGAAAAGTGTAAATTGTGGGTTTTGGAGAACATCAGGTAGGTTTATGAGGACTTTTGGGGCAGATTCATGGCTTTTAGGATTTTCTTCTGTTTTTTTTTTCTACTGATCCAGTTGTTTTTTGGCATGTTTTTGATGTGTTTTGGGGTCTCCGTTGGGTTTCATTGGGTTTTCCGTGGTCATCATGGTGGAAAAGTGTAAATTGTGGGTTTTGGAGAACATCAGGTAGATTTAGGGTGTTTTTTGGGTGGATCTATGGTTTTGGGGGATTTTGTTCCAGTTTTGGGGTGATCCAATTCTTTTTTGGGGTGTTTTGGACGTGTTTTGGGTTCTCCATTGGGTTTCGTTGGGTTTTCCGTGGTCATCATGGTGGAAAAGTGTAAATTGTGGGTTTTGGAGAACATCAGGTAGGTTTAGGGGGACTTTTGGGGTGGATTCATGGTATTTGGGGTTTTCTTCTGTTTTTTTTGGGGGGGTGATCGAATTCATTTTTGGGGTGTTTTTGACGTGTTTTGGGGTCTCCGTTGGGTTTTGCTGGGTTCTTGTTGGTCATCATGTTGCAAAAGTGTAAATTGCGGGTTTTGGAGAACATCAGGTAGGTTTACTGTCTTTTTGGGGTGGATCTATGTTTTTTGGGGGATTTTCTTCCAGTTTTGGGGGTGATTCCGTTCTTGTTTGGGGTGTTTTTGACGTGTTTTGTGGTCTCTGTTTTGTTTCGTTGTGTTTTCCTTGTTCATTTTGGTGGAAAAGGCTGAATAGTGGGTTTTGGAGAACATCAGGTAGGTTTAGGGTGGTTTTGGGATTTGATCCGTGCTTTTTGGGGATTTTGTTCCAGTTTTGGGGGTGATTCCGTTCTTGTTTGTGGTGTTTTGGATGTGTTTTGGGGTCTCCGTTGGGTTTCGTTGGGTTTTCCGTTGGCATCATGGTGGAAAAGGGTAAATTGTGGGTTTTGGAGAACATCAGGTAGGTTTAGGGGGACTTTTGGGGTGGATTCATGGTATTTGTTATTTTTTTTTTCTGTTTTTCTGGGGTGATCCCGTTCTTTTTTGGTGTGTTTTTGATGTGTTTTGGGGTCTCCGTTGGGTTTTGTTGGGTTCTTGTTGGTCATCATGTTGGAAAAGTGTAAATTGTGGGTTTTGGAGAATATCAGGTGAGTTTAAGTTTTTCTGGGTGGTGAATCTGTGGTTTTGGTTGAATTCTTCTGTTTTTTGTTTTTTTAGCGTTTTCTTCTGTTTTTGGGGTGGTCCCATTCTTTTTTGGGGTGTTTTTGACATATTTTGGGGTCTCCGTTGGTTTTTGTTGGGTTCTTGTTGTTCATCATGGTGACAACGTGTAAATTGTGGGTATTGGAGAACATCAGGTAGGTTTAGGGGGACTTTTGGGGTGGATCAACGGCTTTTAGGGTTTTCTTTCGGTTTTGGGGGTGATCCCGCTTTTTTTTGTGGTGTTTTTGACGTGTTTTGGGGTTTCCGTTGCGTTTCGTTGATTTCCTAATGTGTTTTAAGTTTGTTGGGAGTGGACTTTGGGATTTGGAGAACATCAGGTAGGTTTAGTGTGGTTTTGGGGTGGATCTATGTTTTTTGGGGTTTTCTTTCTTTTTTAGGGGTTATCCTGTTCTTGTTTGGGGTGTTTTTGACTTGTTTTGGGGTCTCCGTTGGGTTTTTGTTGGATTTTCGTTGGTCCTTAAGGTAAATGGGAGTGGATTGTGGGTTTTGAAGAAGATCAGGTGAGTTTAGGGTGGTTTTGCGGGGAAATTCATAGTGTTTGGTGTTTTTTCTTCTGATCCAGTTCTTTTTTGGGGTGTTTTTGAGGTGTTTTTGGGGTTTCCGTTGGGTTTCGTTGAGTTCCTAATGGGTTTTATGGTGGTTGGGAGTGGACATTTGGATTTGGAGAACATCAGGTACGTTTAGAGCGGTTTTGGGATTGGATCCGTGCTTTTTGGGGTTTTCTTTCGTTTTTGGGGGTGATCCTGTTCTTTTTTGGGGTGTTTTGGACGTGTTTTGGGTTCTCCGTTGGGTTTCGTTGTGTTTTCCGTGGTCATCATGCTGGAAAAGTGTAAATTGTGGGTTTTGGAGAACATCAGGTAGGTTTATGAGGACTTTTGGGGCAGATTCATGGCTTTTAGGATTTTCTTCTGTTTTTTTTTCTACTGATCCAGTTGTTTTTTGGCATGTTTTTGACGTGTTTTGGGGTCTCCGTTGGGTTTCATTGGGTTTTTCGTGGTCATCATGGTGGAAAAGTGTAAATTGTGGGTTTTGGAGAACATCAGGTAGATTTAGGGTGTTTTTTGGGTGGATCTATGGTTTTGGGGGATTTTGTTCCAGTTTTGGGGTGATCCAATTCTTTTTTGGTGTGTTTTTGATGTGTTTTGGGGTCTCCGTTGGGTTTTGTTGGGTTCTTGTTGGTCATCATGTTGGAAAAGTGTAAATTGTGGGTTTTGGAGAATATCAGGTGAGTTTAAGTTTTTCTGGGTGGTGAATCTATGATTTTGGTTCAATTCTTCTGTTTTTTTTTTTTGTTGTTGTTTTGATTTGTTTTTTTAGCGTTTTCTTCTGTTTTTGGTGTGGTCCCATTCTTTTTTGGGGTGTTTTTGACATATTTTGGGGTCTCCGTTGGTTTTTGTTGGGTTCTTGTTGTTCATCATGGTGAAAACGTGTAAATTGTGGGTATTGGAGAACATCAGGTAGGTTTAGGGGGACTTTTGGGGTGGATCAACGGCTTTTAGGGTTTTCTTTCGGTTTTGGGGGTGATCCCGCTTTTTTTTGTGGTGTTTTTGACGTGTTTTGGGGTTTCCGTTGCGTTTCGTTGATTTCCTAATGTGTTTTAAGTTTGTTGGGAGTGGACTTTGGGATTTGGAGAACATCAGGTAGGTTTAGTGTGTTTTTGGGGTGGATCTATGTTTTTTGGGGTTTTCTTTCTTTTTTAGGGGTTATCCTGTTCTTGTTTGGGGTGTTTTCGACTTGTTTTGGGGTCTCCGTTGGGTTTTAGTTGGATTTTCGTTGGTCCTTAAGGTAAATGGGAGTGGATTGTGGGTTTGAAGAAGATCAGGTGAGTTTAGGGCGGTTTTGCGGGGAAATTCATAGTGTTTGGTGTTTTTTCTTCTGATCCAGTTCTTTTTTGGGGTGTTTTTGAGGTGTTTTTGGGGTTTCCGTTGGGTTTCGTTGAGTTCCTAATGGGTTTTATGGTGGTTGGGAGTGGACATTTGGATTTGGAGAACATCAGGTACGTTTAGAGCGGTTTTGGGATTGGATCCGTGCTTTTTGGGGTTTTCTTTCGTTTTTGGGGGTGATCCTGTTCTTTTTTGGGGTGTTTTGGACGTGTTTTGGGTTCTCCGTTGGGTTTCGTTGTGTTTTCCGTGGTCATCATGCTGGAAAAGTGTAAATTGTGGGTTTTGGAGAACATCAGGTAGGTTTATGAGGACTTTTGGGGCAGATTCATGGCTTTTAGGATTTTCTTCTGTTTTTTTTTTTCTACTGATCCAGTTGTTTTTTGGCATGTTTTTGACGTGTTTTGGGGTCTCCGTTGGGTTTCATTGGGTTTTCCGTGGTCATCATGGTGGAAAAGTGTAAATTGTGGGTTTTGGAGAACATCAGGTAGATTTAGGGTGTTTTTTGGGTGGATCTATGGTTTTGGGGGATTTTGTTCCAGTTTTGGGGTGATCCAATTCTTTTTTGGGGTGTTTTGGACGTGTTTTGGGTTCTGCATTGGGTTTCGTTGGGTTTTCCGTTGGCATCATGGTGGAAAAGTGTAAATTGTGGGTTTTGGAGAACATCAGGTAGGTTTAGGGGGACTTTTGGGGTGGATTCATGGTATTTGGGGTTTTCTTCTGTTTTTTTTGGGGGGGTGATCGAATTCATTTTTGGGGTGTTTTTGACGTGTTTTGGGGTCTCCGTTGGGTTTTGCTGGGTTCTTGTTGGTCATCATGTTGCAAAAGTGTAAATTGCGGGTTTTGGAGAACATCAGGTAGGTTTACTGTCTTTTTGGGGTGGATCTATGTTTTTGGGGGATTTTCTTCCAGTTTTGGGGGTGATTCCGTTCTTGTTTGGGGTGTTTTTGACGTGTTTTGTGGTCTCTGTTTTGTTTCGTTGTGTTTTCCTTGTTCATTTTGGTGGAAAAGGCTGAATAGTGGGTTTTGGAAAACATCAGGTAGGTTTAGGGTGGTTTTGGGATTTGATCCGTGCTTTTTGGGGATTTTGTTCCAGTTTTGGGGGTGATTCCGTTCTTGTTTGTGGTGTTTTTGATGTGTTTTGGGGTCTCCGTTGGGTTTCGTTGGGTTTTCCGTTGGCATCATGGTGGAAAAGGGTAAATTGTGGGTTTTGGAGAACATCAGGTAGGTTTAGGGGGACTTTTGGGGTGGATTCATGGTATTTGTTATTTTTTTTTTTTTCTGTTTTTCTGGGGTGATCCCGTTCTTTTTTGGTGTGTTTTTGATGTGTTTTGGGGTCTCCGTTGGGTTTTGTTGGGTTCTTGTTGGTCATCATGTTGGAAAAGTGTAAATTGTGGGTTTTGGAGAATATCAGGTGAGTTTAAGTTTTTCTGGGTGGTGAATCTGTGGTTTTGGTTGAATTCTTCTGTTTGTTTTTTTTTTGTTTGTTTGTTTTTTTAGCGTTTTCTTCTGTTTTTGGGGTGGTCCCATTCTTTTTTGGGGTGTTTTTGACATATTTTGGGGTCTCCGTTGGTTTTTGTTGGGTTCTTGTTGTTCATCATGGTGAAAACGTGTAAATTGTGGGTATTGGAGAACATCAGGTAGGTTTAGGGGGACTTTTGGGGTGGATCAACGGCTTTTAGGGTTTTCTTTCGGTTTTGGGGTTGATCCCGCTTTTTTTTGTGGTGTTTTTGACGTGTTTTGGGGTTTCCGTTGCGTTTCGTTGATTTCCTAATGTGTTTTAAGTTTGTTGGGAGTGGACTTTGGGATTTGGAGAACATCAGGTACGTTTAGAGCGGTTTTGGGATTGGATCCGTGCTTTTTGGGGTTTTCTTTCGTTTTTGGGGGTGATCCTGTTCTTTTTTGGGGTGTTTTGGACGTGTTTTGGGTTCTCCGTTGGGTTTCGTTGTGTTTTCTGTGGTCATCATGCTGGAAAAGTGTAAATTGTGGGTTTTGGAGAACATCAGGTAGGTTTATGAGGACTTTTGGGGCAGATTCATGGCTTTTAGGATTTTCTTCTGTTTTTTTTTTTCTACTGATCCAGTTGTTTTTTGGCATGTTTTTGACGTGTTTTGGGGTCTCCGTTGGGTTTCATTGGGTTTTTCGTGGTCATCATGGTGGAAAAGTGTAAATTGTGGGTTTTGGAGAACATCAGGTAGGTTTAGGGGGACTTTTGGGGTGGATTCATGGTATTTGGGGTTTTCTTCTGTTTTTTTGGGGGGGGGTGATCGAATTCATTTTTGGGGTGTTTTTGACGTGTTTTGGGGTCTCCGTTGGGTTTTGCTGGGTTCTTGTTGGTCATCATGTTGCAAAAGTGTAAATTGCGGGTTTTGGAGAACATCAGGTAGGTTTACTGTCTTTTTGGGGTGGATCTATGTTTTTGGGGGATTTTCTTCCAGTTTTGGGGGTGATTCCGTTCTTGTTTGGGGTGTTTTTGACGTGTTTTGTGGTCTCTGTTTTGTTTCGTTGTGTTTTCCTTGTTCATTTTGGTGGAAAAGGCTGAATAGTGGGTTTTGGAGAACATCAGGTAGCTTTAGGGTGGTTTTGGGATTTGATCCGTGCTTTTTGGGGATTTTGTTCCAGTTTTGGGGGTGATTCCGTTCTTGTTTGTGGTGTTTTTGATGTGTTTTGGGGTCTCCGTTGGGTTTCGTTGGGTTTTCCGTTGGCATCATGGTGGAAAAGGGTAAATTGTGGGTTTTGGAGAACATCAGGTAGGTTTAGGGGGACTTTTGGGGTGGATTCATGGTATTTGTTTGTTTTTTTTTTTTTTTCTGTTTTTCTGGGGTGATCCCGTTCTTTTTTGGTGGTGGCAATTCCTGTTAGGATGATTGTGAGAGCGGATCAGTTGAATAGGGTAATTATGATGGTTAGTTCTGCCATGAGGTTGGTTGTCGGGGATATCAGGTGAGTTTAAGTTTTTCTGGGTGGTGAATCTGTGGTTTTGGTTGAATTCTTCTGTTTTTTTTTTTGTTTTTTTTTTTTTTTTTTTTTTAGCGTTTTCTTCTGTTTTTGGGGTGGTCCCATTCTTTTTTGGGGTGTTTTTGACATATTTTGGGGTCTCCGTTGGTTTTTGTTGGGTTCTTGTTGTTCATCATGGTGAAAACGTGTAAATTGTGGGTATTGGAGAACATCAGGTAGGTTTAGGGGGACTTTTGGGGTGGATCAACGGCTTTTAGGGTTTTCTTTCGGTTTTGGGGTTGATCCCGCTTTTTTTTGTGGTGTTTTTGACGTGTTTTGGGGTTTCCGTTGCGTTTCGTTGATTTCCTAATGTGTTTTAAGTTTGTTGGGAGTGGACTTTGGGATTTGGAGAACATCAGGTAGGTTTAGTGTGGTTTTGGGGTGGATCTATGTTTTTTGGGGTTTTCTTTCTTTTTTAGGGGTTATCCTGTTCTTGTTTGGGGTGTTTTTGACTTGTTTTGGGGTCTCCGTTGGGTTTTAGTTGGATTCTCGTTGGTCCTTAAGGTAAATGGGAGTGGACTGTGGGTTTTGAAGAAGATCAGGTGAGTTTAGGGTGGTTTTGCGGGGAAATTCATAGTGTTTGGTGTTTTTTCTTCTGATCCAGTTCTTTTTTGGGGTGTTTTTGAGGTGTTTTTGGGGTTTCCGTTGGGTTTCGTTGAGTTCCTAATGGGTTTTATGGTGGTTGGGAGTGGACATTTGGATTTGGAGAACATCAGGTACGTTTAGAGCGGTTTTGGGATTGGATCCGTGCTTTTTGGGGTTTTCTTTCGTTTTTGGGGGTGATCCTGTTCTTTTTTGGGGTGTTTTGGACGTGTTTTGGGTTCTCCGTTGGGTTTCATTGTGTTTTCTGTGGTCATCATGCTGGAAAAGTGTAAATTGTGGGTTTTGGAGAACATCAGGTAGGTTTATGAGGACTTTTGGGGCAGATTCATGGCTTTTAGGATTTTCTTCTGTTTTTTTTTTCTACTGATCCAGTTGTTTTTTGGCATGTTTTTGACGTGTTTTGGGGTCTCCGTTGGGTTTCATTGGGTTTTCCGTGGTCATCATGGTGGAAAAGTGTAAATTGTGGGTTTTGGAGAACATCAGGTAGATTTAGGGTGTTTTTTGGGTGGATCTATGGTTTTGGGGGATTTTGTTCCAGTTTTGGGGTGATCCAATTCTTTTTTGGGGTGTTTTGGACGTGTTTTGGGTTCTCCGTTGGGTTTCGTTGGGTTTTCCGTGGTCATCATGGTGGAAAAGTGTAAATTGTGGGTTTTGGAGAACATCAGGTAGGTTTAGGGGGACTTTTGGGGTGGATTCATGGTATTTGGGGTTTTCTTCTGTTTTTTTGGGGGGGGTGATCGAATTCATTTTTGGGGTGTTTTTGACGTGTTTTGGGGTCTCCGTTGGGTTTTGCTGGGTTCTTGTTGGTCATCATGTTGCAAAAGTGTAAATTGCGGGTTTTGGAGAACATCAGGTAGGTTTACTGTCTTTTTGGGGTGGATCTATGTTTTTGGGGGATTTTCTTCCAGTTTTGGGGGTGATTCCGTTCTTGTTTGGGGTGTTTTTGACGTGTTTTGTGGTCTCTGTTTTGTTTCGTTGTGTTTTCCTTGTTCATTTTGGTGGAAAAGGCTGAATAGTGGGTTTTGGAGAACATCAGGTAGGTTTAGGGTGGTTTTGGGATTTGATCCGTGCTTTTTGGGGATTTTGTTCCAGTTTTGGGGGTGATTCCGTTCTTGTTTGTGGTGTTTTTGATGTGTTTTGGGGTCTCCGTTGGGTTTCGTTGGGTTTTCCGTTGGCATCATGGTGGAAAAGGGTAAATTGTGGGTTTTGGAGAACATCAGGTAGGTTTAGGGGGACTTTTGGGGTGGATTCATGGTATTTGTTATTTTTTTTTTTCTGTTTTTCTGGGGTGATCCCGTTCTTTTTTGGTGTGTTTTTGATGTGTTTTGGGGTCTCCGTTGGGTTTTGTTGGGTTCTTGTTGGTCATCATGTTGGAAAAGTGTAAATTGTGGGTTTTGGAGAATATCAGGTGAGTTTAAGTTTTTCTGGGTGGTGAATCTGTGGTTTTGGTTGAATTCTTCTGTTTTTTTTTTTTTTTTTTTTTTTTTTTTTTTTTTTAGCGTTTTCTTCTGTTTTTGGGGTGGTCCCATTCTTTTTTGGGGTGTTTTTGACATATTTTGGGGTCTCCGTTGGTTTTTGTTGGGTTCTTGTTGTTCATCATGGTGAAAACGTGTAAATTGTGGGTATTGGAGAACATCAGGTAGGTTTAGGGGGACTTTTGGGGTGGATCAACGGCTTTTAGGGTTTTCTTTCGGTTTTGGGGTTGATCCCGCTTTTTTTTGTGGTGTTTTTGACGTGTTTTGGGGTTTCCGTTGCGTTTCGTTGATTTCCTAATGTGTTTTAAGTTTGTTGGGAGTGGACTTTGGGATTTGGAGAACATCAGGTAGGTTTAGTGTGGTTTTGGGGTGGATCTATGTTTTTTGGGGTTTTCTTTCTTTTTTAGGGGTTATCCTGTTCTTGTTTGGGGTGTTTTTGACTTGTTTTGGGGTCTCCGTTGGGTTTTAGTTGGATTCTCGTTGGTCCTTAAGGTAAATGGGAGTGGACTGTGGGTTTTGAAGAAGATCAGGTGAGTTTAGGGTGGTTTTGCGGGGAAATTCATAGTGTTTGGTGTTTTTTCTTCTGATCCAGTTCTTTTTTGGAGTGTTTTTGAGGTGTTTTTGGGGTTTCCGTTGGGTTTCGTTGAGTTCCTAATGGGTTTTATGGTGGTTGGGAGTGGACATTTGGATTTGGAGAACATCAGGTACGTTTAGAGCGGTTTTGGGATTGGATCCGTGCTTTTTGGGGTTTTCTTTCGTTTTTGGGGGTGATCCCGTTCTTTTTTGGGGTGTTTTGGACGTGTTTTGGGTTCTCCGTTGGGTTTCGTTGTGTTTTCTGTGGTCATCATGCTGGAAAAGTGTAAATTGTGGGTTTTGGAGAACATCAGGTAGGTTTATGAGGACTTTTGGGGCAGATACATGGCTTGTAGGATTTTCTTCTGTTTTTTTTTTTTCTACTGATCCAGTTGTTTTTTGGCATGTTTTTGACGTGTTTTGGGGTCTCCGTTGGGTTTCATTGGGTTTTCCGTGGTCATCATGGTGGAAAAGTGTAAATTGTGGGTTTTGGAGAACATCAGGTAGGTTTAGGGGGACTTTTGGGGTGGATTCATGGTATTTGTTATTTTTTTTTTTCTGTTTTTCTGGGGTGATCCTGTTCTTTTTTGGTGTGTTTTTGATGTGTTTTGGGGTCTCCGTTGGGTTTTGTTGGGTTCTTGTTGGTCATCATGTTGGAAAAGTGTAAATTGTGGGTTTTGGAGAATATCAGGTGAGTTTAAGTTTTTCTGGGTGGTGAATCTGTGGTTTTGGTTGAATTCTTCTGTTTTGTTTTTTTTTTTTTTTTTTTTTTTTTTTTTTTTAGCGTTTTCTTCTGTTTTTGGGGTGGTCCCATTCTTTTTTGGGGTGTTTTTGACATATTTTGGGGTCTCCGTTGGTTTTTGTTGGGTTCTTGTTGTTCATCATGGTGAAAACGTGTAAATTGTGGGTATTGGAGAACATCAGGTAGGTTTAGGGGGACTTTTGGGGTGGATCAACGGCTTTTAGGGTTTTCTTTCGGTTTTGGGGTTGATCCCGCTTTTTTTTGTGGTGTTTTTGACGTGTTTTGGGGTTTCCGTTGCGTTTCGTTGATTTCCTAATGTGTTTTAAGTTTGTTGGGAGTGGACTTTGGGATTTGGAGAACATCAGGTAGGTTTAGTGTGGTTTTGGGGTGGATCTATGTTTTTTGGGGTTTTCTTTCTTTTTTAGGGGTTATCCTGTTCTTGTTTGGGGTGTTTTTGACTTGTTTTGGGGTCTCCGTTGGGTTTTAGTTGGATTCTCGTTGGTCCTTAAGGTAAATGGGAGTGGACTGTGGGTTTTGAAGAAGATCAGGTGAGTTTAGGGTGGTTTTGCGGGGAAATTCATAGTGTTTGGTGTTTTTTCTTCTGATCCAGTTCTTTTTTGGAGTGTTTTTGAGGTGTTTTTGGGGTTTCCGTTGGGTTTCGTTGAGTTCCTAATGGGTTTTATGGTGGTTGGGAGTGGACATTTGGATTTGGAGAACATCAGGTACGTTTAGAGCGGTTTTGGGATTGGATCCGTGCTTTTTGGGGTTTTCTTTCGTTTTTGGGGGTGATCCCGTTCTTTTTTGGGGTGTTTTGGACGTGTTTTGGGTTCTCCGTTGGGTTTCGTTGTGTTTTCTGTGGTCATCATGCTGGAAAAGTGTAAATTGTGGGTTTTGGAGAACATCAGGTAGGTTTATGAGGACTTTTGGGGCAGATACATGGCTTGTAGGATTTTCTTCTGTTTTTTTTTTTCTACTGATCCAGTTGTTTTTTGGCATGTTTTTGACGTGTTTTGGGGTCTCCGTTGGGTTTCATTGGGTTTTCCGTGGTCATCATGGTGGAAAAGTGTAAATTGTGGGTTTTGGAGAACATCAGGTAGATTTAGGGTGTTTTTTGGGTGGATCTATGGTTTTGGGGGATTTTGTTCCAGTTTTGGGGTGATCCAATTTTTTTTTGGTGTGTTTTGGACGTGTTTTGGGTTCTCCGTTGGGTTTCGTTGGGTTTTCCGTGGTCATCATGGTGGAAAAGTGTAAATTGTGGGTTTTGGAGAACATCAGGTAGGTTTAGGGGGACTTTTGGGGTGGATTCATGGTATTTGGGGTTTTCTTCTGTTTTTTTTGGGGGGGTGATCGAATTCATTTTTGGGGTGCTTTTGACGTGTTTTGTGGTCTCTGTTTTGTTTCGTTGTGTTTTCCTTGTTCATTTTGGTGGAAAAGGCTGAATAGTGGGTTTTGGAGAACATCAGGTAGGTTTAGGGTGGTTTTGGGATTTGATCCGTGCTTTTTGGGGATTTTGTTCCAGTTTTGGGGGTGATTCCGTTCTTGTTTGTGGTGTTTTTGATGTGTTTTGGGGTCTCCGTTGGGTTTCGTTGGGTTTTCCGTTGGCATCATGGTGGAAAAGGGTAAATTGTGGGTTTTGGAGAACATCAGGTAGGTTTAGGGGGACTTTTGGGGTGGATTCATGGTATTTGTTATTTTTTTTTTTTTCTGTTTTTCTGGGGTGATCCCGTTCTTTTTTGGTGTGTTTTTGATGTGTTTTGGGGTCTCCGTTGGGTTTTGTTGGGTTCTTGTTGGTCATCATGTTGGAAAAGTGTAAATTGTGGGTTTTGGAGAATATCAGGTGAGTTTAAGTTTTTCTGGGTGGTGAATCTGTGGTTTTGGTTGAATTCTTCTGTTTTGTTTTTTGTTTGTTTGTTTTTGTTTTTTTTTTTAGCGTTTTCTTCTGTTTTTGGGGTGGTCCCATTCTTTTTTGGGGTGTTTTTGACATATTTTGGGGTCTCCGTTGGTTTTTGTTGGGTTCTTGTTGTTCATCATGGTGAAAACGTGTAAATTGTGGGTATTGGAGAACATCAGGTAGGTTTAGGGGGACTTTTGGGGTGGATCAACGGCTTTTAGGGTTTTCTTTCGGTTTTGGGGTTGATCCCGCTTTTTTTTGTGGTGTTTTTGACGTGTTTTGGGGTTTCCGTTGCGTTTCGTTGATTTCCTAATGTGTTTTAAGTTTGTTGGGAGTGGACTTTGGGATTTGGAGAACATCAGGTAGGTTTAGTGTGGTTTTGGGGTGGATCTATGTTTTTTGGGGTTTTCTTTCTTTTTTAGGGGTTATCCTGTTCTTGTTTGGGGTGTTTTTGACTTGTTTTGGGGTCTCCGTTGGGTTTTTGTTGGATTTTCGTTGGTCCTTAAGGTAAATGGGAGTGGATTGTGGGTTTTGAAGAAGATCAGGTGAGTTTAGGGTGGTTTTGCGGGGAAATTCATAGTGTTTGGTGTTTTTTCTTCTGATCCAGTTCTTTTTTGGGGTGTTTTTGAGGTGTTTTTGGGGTTTCCGTTGGGTTTCGTTGAGTTCCTAATGGGTTTTATGGTGGTTGGGAGTGGACATTTGGATTTGGAGAACATCAGGTACGTTTAGAGTGGTTTTGGGATTGGATCCGTGCTTTTTGGGGTTTTCTTTCGTTTTTGGGGGTGATCCTGTTCTTTTTTGGGGTGTTTTGGACGTGTTTTGGGTTCTCCGTTGGGTTTCGTTGTGTTTTCTGTGGTCATCATGCTGGAAAAGTGTAAATTGTGGGTTTTGGAGAACATCAGGTAGGTTTATGAGGACTTTTGGGGCAGATACATGGCTTGTAGGATTTTCTTCTGTTTTTTTTTTCTACTGATCCAGTTGTTTTTTGGCATGTTTTTGACGTGTTTTGGGGTCTCCGTTGGGTTTCATTGGGTTTTCCGTGGTCATCATGGTGGAAAAGTGTAAATTGTGGGTTTTGGAGAACATCAGGTAGATTTAGGGTGTTTTTTGGGTGGATCTATGGTTTTGGGGGATTTTGTTCCAGTTTTGGGGTGATCCAATTCTTTTTTGGGGTGTTTTGGACGTGTTTTGGGTTCTCCGTTGGGTTTCGTTGGGTTTTCCGTGGTCATCATGGTGGAAAAGTGTAAATTGTGGGTTTTGGAGAACATCAGGTAGGTTTAGGGGGACTTTTGGGGTGGATTCATGGTATTTGGGGTTTTCTTCTGTTTTTTTTGGGGGGGTGATCGAATTCATTTTTGGGGTGTTTTTGACGTGTTTTGTGGTCTCTGTTTTGTTTCGTTGTGTTTTCCTTGTTCATTTTGGTGGAAAAGGCTGAATAGTGGGTTTTGGAGAACATCAGGTAGCTTTAGGGTGGTTTTGGGATTTGATCCGTGCTTTTTGGGGATTTTGTTCCAGTTTTGGGGGTGATTCCGTTCTTGTTTGTGGTGTTTTTGATGTGTTTTGGGGTCTCCGTTGGGTTTCGTTGGGTTTTCCGTTGGCATCATGGTGGAAAAGGGTAAATTGTGGGTTTTGGAGAACATCAGGTAGGTTTAGGGGGACTTTTGGGGTGGATTCATGGTATTTGTTATTTTTTTTTTTTTCTGTTTTTCTGGGGTGATCCCGTTCTTTTTTGGTGTGTTTTTGATGTGTTTTGGGGTCTCCGTTGGGTTTTGTTGGGTTCTTGTTGGTCATCATGTTGGAAAAGTGTAAATTGTGGGTTTTGGAGAATATCAGGTGAGTTTAAGTTTTTCTGGGTGGTGAATCTGTGGTTTTGGTTGAATTCTTCTGTTTTTTTTTTGTTTGTTTGTTTTTGTTTTTTTTTTTTTAGCGTTTTCTTCTGTTTTTGGGGTGGTCCCGTTCTTTTTTGGGGTGTTTTTGACATATTTTGGGGTCTCCGTTGGTTTTTGTTGGGTTCTTGTTGTTCATCATGGTGAAAACGTGTAAATTGTGGGTATTGGAGAACATCAGGTAGGTTTAGGGGGACTTTTGGGGTGGATCAACGGCTTTTAGGGTTTTCTTTCGGTTTTGGGGTTGATCCCGCTTTTTTTTGTGGTGTTTTTGACGTGTTTTGGGGTTTCCGTTGCGTTTCGTTGATTTCCTAATGTGTTTTAAGTTTGTTGGGAGTGGACTTTGGGATTTGGAGAACATCAGGTAGGTTTAGTGTGGTTTTGGGGTGGATCTATGTTTTTTGGGGTTTTCTTTCTTTTTTAGGGGTTATCCTGTTCTTGTTTGGGGTGTTTTTGACTTGTTTTGGGGTCTCCGTTGGGTTTTTGTTGGATTTTCGTTGGTCCTTAAGGTAAATGGGAGTGGATTGTGGGTTTTGAAGAAGATCAGGTGAGTTTAGGGTGGTTTTGCGGGGAAATTCATAGTGTTTGGTGTTTTTTCTTCTGATCCAGTTCTTTTTTGGGGTGTTTTTGAGGTGTTTTTGGGGTTTCCGTTGGGTTTCGTTGAGTTCCTAATGGGTTTTATGGTGGTTGGGAGTGGACATTTGGATTTGGAGAACATCAGGTACGTTTAGAGTGGTTTTGGGATTGGATCCGTGCTTTTTGGGGTTTTCTTTCGTTTTTGGGGGTGATCCTGTTCTTTTTTGGGGTGTTTTGGACGTGTTTTGGGTTCTCCGTTGGGTTTCGTTGTGTTTTCTGTGGTCATCATGCTGGAAAAGTGTAAATTGTGGGTTTTGGAGAACATCAGGTAGGTTTATGAGGACTTTTGGGGCAGATACATGGCTTTTAGGATTTTCTTCTGTTTTTTTTTTCTACTGATCCAGTTGTTTTTTGGCATGTTTTTGACGTGTTTTGGGGTCTCCGTTGGGTTTCATTGGGTTTTTCGTGGTCATCATGGTGGAAAAGTGTAAATTGTGGGTTTTGGAGAACATCAGGTAGATTTAGGGTGTTTTTTGGGTGGATCTATGGTTTTGGGGGATTTTGTTCCAGTTTTGGGGTGATCCAATTCTTTTTTGGGGTGTTTTGGACGTGTTTTGGGTTCTCCGTTGGGTTTCGTTGGGTTTTCCGTGGTCATCATGGTGGAAAAGTGTAAATTGTGGGTTTTGGAGAACATCAGGTAGGTTTAGGGGGACTTTTGGGGTGGATTCATGGTATTTGGGGTTTTCTTCTGTTTTTTTTGGGGGGGTGATCGAATTCATTTTTGGGGTGTTTTTGACGTGTTTTGTGGTCTCTGTTTTGTTTCGTTGTGTTTTCCTTGTTCATTTTGGTGGAAAAGGCTGAATAGTGGGTTTTGGAGAACATCAGGTAGCTTTAGGGTGGTTTTGGGATTTGATCCGTGCTTTTTGGGGATTTTGTTCCAGTTTTGGGGGTGATTCCGTTCTTGTTTGTGGTGTTTTTGATGTGTTTTGGGGTCTCCGTTGGGTTTCGTTGGGTTTTCCGTTGGCATCATGGTGGAAAAGGGTAAATTGTGGGTTTTGGAGAACATCAGGTAGGTTTAGGGGGACTTTTGGGGTGGATTCATGGTATTTGTTATTTTTTTTTTTTTCTGTTTTTCTGGGGTGATCCCGTTCTTTTTTGGTGTGTTTTTGATGTGTTTTGGGGTCTCCGTTGGGTTTTGTTGGGTTCTTGTTGGTCATCATGTTGGAAAAGTGTAAATTGTGGGTTTTGGAGAATATCAGGTGAGTTTAAGTTTTTCTGGGTGGTGAATCTGTGGTTTTGGTTGAATTCTTCTGTTTTTTTTTTTTTGTTTGTTTTTGTTTTTTTTTTTTAGCGTTTTCTTCTGTTTTTGGGGTGGTCCCATTCTTTTTTGGGGTGTTTTTGACATATTTTGGGGTCTCCGTTGGTTTTTGTTGGGTTCTTGTTGTTCATCATGGTGAAAACGTGTAAATTGTGGGTATTGGAGAACATCAGGTAGGTTTAGGGGGACTTTTGGGGTGGATCAACGGCTTTTAGGGTTTTCTTTCGGTTTTGGGGTTGATCCCGCTTTTTTTTGTGGTGTTTTTGACGTGTTTTGGGGTTTCCGTTGCGTTTCGTTGATTTCCTAATGTGTTTTAAGTTTGTTGGGAGTGGACTTTGGGATTTGGAGAACATCAGGTAGGTTTAGTGTGGTTTTGGGGTGGATCTATGTTTTTTGGGGTTTTCTTTCTTTTTTAGGGGTTATCCTGTTCTTGTTTGGGGTGTTTTTGACTTGTTTTGGGGTCTCCGTTGGGTTTTTGTTGGATTTTCGTTGGTCCTTAAGGTAAATGGGAGTGGATTGTGGGTTTTGAAGAAGATCAGGTGAGTTTAGGGTGGTTTTGCGGGGAAATTCATAGTGTTTGGTGTTTTTTCTTCTGATCCAGTTCTTTTTTGGGGTGTTTTTGAGGTGTTTTTGGGGTTTCCGTTGGGTTTCGTTGAGTTCCTAATGGGTTTTATGGTGGTTGGGAGTGGACATTTGGATTTGGAGAACATCAGGTACGTTTAGAGCGGTTTTGGGATTGGATCCGTGCTTTTTGGGGTTTTCTTTCGTTTTTGGGGGTGATCCTGTTCTTTTTTGGGGTGTTTTGGACGTGTTTTGGGTTCTCCGTTGGGTTTCGTTGTGTTTTCTGTGGTCATCATGCTGGAAAAGTGTAAATTGTGGGTTTTGGAGAACATCAGGTAGGTTTATGAGGACTTTTGGGGCAGATTCATGGCTTTTAGGATTTTCTTCTGTTTTTTTTTTTCTACTGATCCAGTTGTTTTTTGGCATGTTTTTGACGTGTTTTGGGGTCTCCGTTGGGTTTCATTGGGTTTTTCGTGGTCATCATGGTGGAGAAGTGTAAATTGTGGGTTTTGGAGAACATCAGGTAGATTTAGGGTGTTTTTTGGGTGGATCTATGGTTTTGGGGGATTTTGTTCCAGTTTTGGGGTGATCCAATTCTTTTTTGGGGTGTTTTGGACGTGTTTTGGGTTCTCCGTTGGGTTTCGTTGGGTTTTCCGTTGGCATCATGGTGGAAAAGTGTAAATTGTGGGTTTTGGAGAACATCAGGTAGGTTTAGGGGGACTTTTGGGGTGGATTCATGGTATTTGGGGTTTTCTTCTGTTTTTTTTGGGGGGGTGATCGAATTCATTTTTGGGGTGTTTTTGACGTGTTTTGGGGTCTCCGTTGGGTTTTGCTGGGTTCTTGTTGGTCATCATGTTGCAAAAGTGTAAATTGCGGGTTTTGGAGAACATCAGGTAGGTTTACTGTCTTTTTGGGGTGGATCTATGTTTTTGGGGGATTTTCTTCCAGTTTTGGGGGTGATTCCGTTCTTGTTTGGGGTGTTTTTGACGTGTTTTGTGGTCTCTGTTTTGTTTCGTTGTGTTTTCCTTGTTCATTTTGGTGGAAAAGGCTGAATAGTGGGTTTTGGAGAACATCAGGTAGCTTTAGGGTGGTTTTGGGATTTGATCCGTGCTTTTTGGGGATTTTGTTCCAGTTTTGGGGGTGATTCCGTTCTTGTTTGTGGTGTTTTTGATGTGTTTTGGGGTCTCCGTTGGGTTTCGTTGGGTTTTCCGTTGGCATCATGGTGGAAAAGGGTAAATTGTGGGTTTTGGAGAACATCAGGTAGGTTTAGGGGGACTTTTGGGGTGGATTCATGGTATTTGTTATTTTTTTTTTTTTCTGTTTTTCTGGGGTGATCCCGTTCTTTTTTGGTGTGTTTTTGATGTGTTTTGGGGTCTCCGTTGGGTTTTGTTGGGTTCTTGTTGGTCATCATGTTGGAAAAGTGTAAATTGTGGGTTTTGGAGAATATCAGGTGAGTTTAAGTTTTTCTGGGTGGTGAATCTGTGGTTTTGGTTGAATTCTTCTGTTTTTTTTTTTTTTTTTTTTTAGCGTTTTCTTCTGTTTTTGGGGTGGTCCCATTCTTTTTTGGGGTGTTTTTGACATATTTTGGGGTCTCCGTTGGTTTTTGTTGGGTTCTTGTTGTTCATCATGGTGAAAACGTGTAAATTGTGGGTATTGGAGAACATCAGGTAGGTTTAGGGGGACTTTTGGGGTGGATCAACGGCTTTTAGGGTTTTCTTTCGGTTTTGGGGTTGATCCCGCTTTTTTTTGTGGTGTTTTTGACGTGTTTTGGGGTTTCCGTTGCGTTTCGTTGATTTCCTAATGTGTTTTAAGTTTGTTGGGAGTGGACTTTGGGATTTGGAGAACATCAGGTAGGTTTAGTGTGGTTTTGGGGTGGATCTATGTTTTTTGGGGTTTTCTTTCTTTTTTAGGGGTTATCCTGTTCTTGTTTGGGGTGTTTTTGACTTGTTTTGGGGTCTCCGTTGGGTTTTAGTTGGATTCTCGTTGGTCCTTAAGGTAAATGGGAGTGGATTGTGGGTTTTGAAGAAGATCAGGTGAGTTTAGGGTGGTTTTGCGGGGAAATTCATAGTGTTTGGTGTTTTTTCTTCTGATCCAGTTCTTTTTTGGAGTGTTTTTGAGGTGTTTTTGGGGTTTCCGTTGGGTTTCGTTGAGTTCCTAATGGGTTTTATGGTGGTTGGGAGTGGACATTTGGATTTGGAGAACATCAGGTACGTTTAGAGAGGTTTTGGGATTGGATCCGTGCTTTTTGGGGTTTTCTTTCGTTTTTGGGGGTGATCCTGTTCTTTTTTGGGGTGTTTTGGACGTGTTTTGGGTTCTCCGTTGGGTTTCGTTGTTTTCTGTGGTCATCATGCTGGAAAAGTGTAAATTGTGGGTTTTGGAGAACATCAGGTAGGTTTATGAGGACTTTTGGGGCAGATTCATGGCTTTTAGGATTTTCTTCTGTTTTTTTTTTTTTTTCTACTGATCCAGTTGTTTTTTGGCATGTTTTTGACGTGTTTTGGGGTCTCCGTTGGGTTTCATTGGGTTTTCCGTGGTCATCATGGTGGAAAAGTGTAAATTGTGGGTTTTGGAGAACATCAGGTAGATTTAGGGTGTTTTTTGGGTGGATCTATGGTTTTGGGGGATTTTGTTCCAGTTTTGGGGTGATCCAATTCTTTTTTGGGGTGTTTTGGACGTGTTTTGGGTTCTCCGTTGGGTTTCGTTGTGTTTTCTGTGGTCATCATGCTGGAAAAGTGTAAATTGTGGGTTTTGGAGAACATCAGGTAGGTTTATGAGGACTTTTGGGGCAGATACATGGCTTGTAGGATTTTCTTCTGTTTTTTTTTTTTCTACTGATCCAGTTGTTTTTTGGCATGTTTTTGACGTGTTTTGGGGTCTCCGTTGGGTTTCATTGGGTTTTCCGTGGTCATCATGGTGGAAAAGTGTAAATTGTGGGTTTTGGAGAACATCAGGTAGATTTAGGGTGTTTTTTGGGTGGATCTATGGTTTTGGGGGATTTTGTTCCAGTTTTGGGGTGATCCAATTCTTTTTTGGGGTGTTTTGGACGTGTTTTGGGTTCTCCGTTGGGTTTCGTTGGGTTTTCCGTGGTCATCATGGTGGAAAAGTGTAAATTGTGGGTTTTGGAGAACATCAGGTAGGTTTAGGGGGACTTTTGGGGTGGATTCATGGTATTTGGGGTTTTCTTCTGTTTTTTTTGGGGGGGTGATCGAATTCATTTTTGGGGTGTTTTTGATGTGTTTTGGGGTCTCCGTTGGGTTTTGCTGGGTTCTTGTTGGTCATCATGTTGCAAAAGTGTAAATTGCGGGTTTTGGAGAACATCAGGTAGGTTTACTGTCTTTTTGGGGTGGATCTATGTTTTAGGGGGATTTTCTTCCAGTTTTGGGGGTGATTCCGTTCTTGTTTGGGGTGTTTTTGACGTGTTTTGTGGTCTCTGTTTTGTTTCGTTGTGTTTTCCTTGTTCATTTTGGTGGAAAAGGCTGAATAGTGGGTTTTGGAGAACATCAGGTAGGTTTAGGGTGGTTTTGGGATTTGATCCGTGCTTTTTGGGGAATTTGTTCCAGTTTTGGGGGTGATTCCGTTCTTGTTTGTGGTGTTTTTGATGTGTTTTGGGGTCTCCGTTGGGTTTCGTTGGGTTTTCCGTTGGCATCATGGTGGAAAAGGGTAAATTGTGGGTTTTGGAGAACATCAGGTAGGTTTAGGGGGACTTTTGGGGTGGATTCATGGTATTTGTTATTTTTTTTTTTTTTCTGTTTTTCTGGGGTGATCCCGTTCTTTTTTGGTGTGTTTTTGATGTGTTTTGGGGTCTCCGTTGGGTTTCGTTGAGTTCCTAATGGGTTTTATGGTGGTTGGGAGTGGACATTTGGATTTGGAGAACATCAGGTACGTTTAGAGCGGTTTTGGGATTGGATCCGTGCTTTTTGGGGTTTTCTTTCGTTTTTGGGGGTGATCCTGTTCTTTTTTGGGGTGTTTTGGACGTGTTTTGGGTTCTCCGTTGGGTTTCGTTGTGTTTTCTGTGGTCATCATGCTGGAAAAGTGTAAATTGTGGGTTTTGGAGAACATCAGGTAGGTTTATGAGGACTTTTGGGGCAGATACATGGCTTGTAGGATTTTCTTCTGTTTTTTTTTTTCTACTGATCCAGTTGTTTTTTGGCATGTTTTTGACGTGTTTTGGGGTCTCCGTTGGGTTTCATTGGGTTTTCCGTGGTCATCATGGTGGAAAAGTGTAAATTGTGGGTTTTGGAGAACATCAGGTAGATTTAGGGTGTTTTTTGGGTGGATCTATGGTTTTGGGGGATTTTGTTCCAGTTTTGGGGTGATCCAATTTTTTTTTGGTGTGTTTTGGACGTGTTTTGGGTTCTCCGTTGGGTTTCGTTGGGTTTTCCGTGGTCATCATGGTGGAAAAGTGTAAATTGTGGGTTTTGGAGAACATCAGGTAGGTTTAGGGGGACTTTTGGGGTGGATTCATGGTATTTGGGGTTTTCTTCTGTTTTTTTTGGGGGGGTGATCGGGTGATCGAATTCATTTTTGGGGTGCTTTTGACGTGTTTTGTGGTCTCTGTTTTGTTTCGTTGTGTTTTCCTTGTTCATTTTGGTGGAAAAGGCTGAATAGTGGGTTTTGGAGAACATCAGGTAGGTTTAGGGTGGTTTTGGGATTTGATCCGTGCTTTTGGGGATTTTGTTCCAGTTTTGGGGGTGATTCCGTTCTTGTTTGTGGTGTTTTTGATGTGTTTGGGTCTCCGTTGGGTTTCGTTGGGTTTTCCGTTGGCATCATGGTGGAAAAGGGTAAATTGTGGGTTTTGGAGAACATCAGGTAGGTTTAGGGGGACTTTTGGGGTGGATTCATGGTATTTGTTATTTTTTTTTTCTGTTTTTCTGGGGTGATCCGTTCTTTTTTGGTGTGTTTTTGATGTGTTTTGGGGTCTCCGTTGGGTTTTGTTGGGTTCTTGTTGGTCATCATGTTGGAAAAGTGTAAATTGTGGGTTTTGGAGAATATCAGGTGAGTTTAAGTTTTTCTGGGTGGTGAATCTGTGGTTTTGGTTGAATTCTTCTGGTTTTTTTTTTTTTTTTTTTTTTTTTTTTTTTAGCGTTTTTTTCTGTTTTTGGGGTGGTCCCATTCTTTTTTGGGGTGTTTTTGACATATTTTGGGGTCTCCGTTGGTTTTTGTTGGGTTCTTGTTGTTCATCATGGTGAAAACGTGTAAATTGTGGGTATTGGAGAACATCAGGTAGGTTTAGGGGGACTTTTGGGGTGGATCAACGGCTTTTAGGGTTTTCTTTCGGTTTTGGGGTTGATCCCGCTTTTTTTTGTGGTGTTTTTGACGTGTTTTGGGGTTTCCGTTGCGTTTCGTTGATTTCCTAATGTGTTTTAAGTTTGTTGGGAGTGGACTTTGGGATTTGGAGAACATCAGGTAGGTTTAGTGTGGTTTTGGGGTGGATCTATGTTTTTTGGGTTTTCTTTCTTTTTTAGGGGTTATCCTGTTCTTGTTTGGGGTGTTTTTGACTTGTTTTGGGGTCTCCGTTGGGTTTTAGTTGGATTCTCGTTGGTCCTTAAGGTAAATGGGAGTGGATTGTGGGTTTTGAAGAAGATCAGGTGAGTTTAGGGTGGTTTTGCGGGGAAATTCATAGTGT
Source organism: Aythya marila (assembly GCF_965140915.1). NCBI lineage: Eukaryota > Metazoa > Chordata > Aves > Anseriformes > Anatidae > Aythya > Aythya marila. Next base: position 28,774 of record NW_028137153.1, on the reverse strand, counting down.
TTGGTGTTTTTTCTTCTGATCCAGTTCTTTTTTGGAGTGTTTTTGAGGTGTTTTTGGGGTTTCCGTTGGGTTTCGTTGAGTTCCTAATGGGTTTTATGGTGGTTGGGAGTGGACATTTGGATTTGGAGAACATCAGGAACGTTTAGAGTGGTTTTGGGATTGGATCCGTGCTTTTTGGGGTTTTCTTTCGTTTTTGGGGGTGATCCTGTTCTTTTTTGGGGTGTTTTGGACGTGTTTTCGGTTCTCCGTTGGGTTTCGTTGTGTTTTCTGTGGTCATCATGCTGGAAAAGTGTAAATTGTGGGTTTTGGAGAACATCAGGTAGGTTTATGAGGACTTTTGGGGCAGATACATGGCTTGTAGGATTTTCTTCTGTTTTTTTTTTTCTACTGATCCAGTTGTTTTTTGGCATGTTTTTGACGTGTTTTGGGGTCTCCGTTGGGTTTCATTGGGTTTTCCGTGGTCATCATGGTGGAAAAGTGTAAATTGTGGGTTTTGGAGAACATCAGGTAGATTTAGGGTGTTTTTTGGGTGGATCTATGGTTTTGGGGGATTTTGTTCCAGTTTTGGGGTGATCCAATTTTTTTTTGGTGTGTTTTGGACGTGTTTTGGGTTCTCCGTTGGGTTTCGTTGGGTTTTCCGTGGTCATCATGGTGGAAAAGTGTAAATTGTGGGTTTTGGAGAACATCAGGTAGGTTTAGGGGGACTTTTGGGGTGGATTCATGGTATTTGGGGTTTTCTTCTGTTTTTTTTGGGGGGGTGATCGAATTCATTTTTGGGGTGCTTTTGACGTGTTTTGTGGTCTCTGTTTTGTTTCGTTGTGTTTTCCTTGTTCATTTTGGTGGAAAAGGCTGAATAGTGGGTTTTGGAGAACATCAGGTAGGTTTAGGGTGGTTTTGGGATTTGATCCGTGCTTTTTGGGGATTTTGTTCCAGTTTTGGGGGTGATTCCGTTCTTGTTTGTGGTGTTTTTGATGTGTTTTGGGTCTCCGTTGGGTTTCGTTGGGTTTTCCGTTGGCATCATGGTGGAAAAGGGTAAATTGTGGGTTTTGGAGAACATCAGGTAGGTTTAGGGGGACTTTTGGGGTGGATTCATGGTATTTGTTATTTTTTTTTTCTGTTTTTCTGGGGTGATCCCGTTCTTTTTTGGTGTGTTTTTGATGTGTTTTGGGGTCTCCGTTGGGTTTTGTTGGGTTCTTGTTGGTCATCATGTTGGAAAAGTGTAAATTGTGGGTTTTGGAGAATATCAGGTGAGTTTAAGTTTTTCTGGGTGGTGAATCTGTGGTTTTGGTTGAATTCTTCTGTTTTGTTTTTTGTTTGTTTGTTTTTGTTTTTTTTTTTTAGCGTTTTCTTCTGTTTTTGGGGTGGTCCCATTCTTTTTTGGGGTGTTTTTGACATATTTTGGGGTCTCCGTTGGTTTTTGTTGGGTTCTTGTTGTTCATCATGGTGAAAACGTGTAAATTGTGGGTATTGGAGAACATCAGGTAGGTTTAGGGGGACTTTTGGGGTGGATCAACGGCTTTTAGGGTTTTCTTTCGGTTTTGGGGTTGATCCCGCTTTTTTTTGTGGTGTTTTTGACGTGTTTTGGGGTTTCCGTTGCGTTTCGTTGATTTCCTAATGTGTTTTAAGTTTGTTGGGAGTGGACTTTGGGATTTGGAGAACATCAGGTAGGTTTAGTGTGGTTTTGGGGTGGATCTATGTTTTTTTGGGGTTTTCTTTCTTTTTTAGGGGTTATCCTGTTCTTGTTTGGGGTGTTTTTGACTTGTTTTGGGGTCTCCGTTGGGTTTTTGTTGGATTTTCGTTGGTCCTTAAGGTAAATGGGAGTGGATTGTGGGTTTTGAAGAAGATCAGGTGAGTTTAGGGTGGTTTTGCGGGGAAATTCATAGTGTTTGGTGTTTTTTCTTCTGATCCAGTTCTTTTTTGGGGTGTTTTTGAGGTGTTTTTGGGGTTTCCGTTGGGTTTCGTTGAGTTCCTAATGGGTTTTATGGTGGTTGGGAGTGGACATTTGGATTTGGAGAACATCAGGTACGTTTAGAGTGGTTTTGGGATTGGATCCGTGCTTTTTGGGGTTTTCTTTCGTTTTTGGGGGTGATCCTGTTCTTTTTTGGGGTGTTTTGGACGTGTTTTGGGTTCTCCGTTGGGTTTCGTTGTGTTTTCTGTGGTCATCATGCTGGAAAAGTGTAAATTGTGGGTTTTGGAGAACATCAGGTAGGTTTATGAGGACTTTTGGGGCAGATACATGGCTTGTAGGATTTTCTTCTGTTTTTTTTTTCTACTGATCCAGTTGTTTTTTGGCATGTTTTTGACGTGTTTTGGGGTCTCCGTTGGGTTTCATTGGGTTTTCCGTGGTCATCATGGTGGAAAAGTGTAAATTGTGGGTTTTGGAGAACATCAGGTAGATTTAGGGTGTTTTTTGGGTGGATCTATGGTTTTGGGGGATTTTGTTCCAGTTTTGGGGTGATCCAATTCTTTTTTGGGGTGTTTTGGACGTGTTTTGGGTTCTCCGTTGGGTTTCGTTGGGTTTTCCGTGGTCATCATGGTGGAAAAGTGTAAATTGTGGGTTTTGGAGAACATCAGGTAGGTTTAGGGGGACTTTTGGGGTGGATTCATGGTATTTGGGGTTTTCTTCTGTTTTTTTTGGGGGGGTGATCGAATTCATTTTTGGGGTGTTTTTGACGTGTTTTGTGGTCTCTGTTTTGTTTCGTTGTGTTTTCCTTGTTCATTTTGGTGGAAAAGGCTGAATAGTGGGTTTTGGAGAACATCAGGTAGCTTTAGGGTGGTTTTGGGATTTGATCCGTGCTTTTTGGGGATTTTGTTCCAGTTTTGGGGGTGATTCCGTTCTTGTTTGTGGTGTTTTTGATGTGTTTTGGGGTCTCCGTTGGGTTTCGTTGGGTTTTCCGTTGGCATCATGGTGGAAAAGGGTAAATTGTGGGTTTTGGAGAACATCAGGTAGGTTTAGGGGGATTTTGGGGTGGATTCATGGTATTTGTTATTTTTTTTTTTTTCTGTTTTTCTGGGGTGATCCGTTCTTTTTTGGTGTGTTTTTGATGTGTTTTGGGGTCTCCGTTGGGTTTTGTTGGGTTCTTGTTGGTCATCATGTTGGAAAAGTGTAAATTGTGGGTTTTGGAGAATATCAGGTGAGTTTAAGTTTTTCTGGGTGGTGAATCTGTGGTTTTGGTTGAATTCTTCTGTTTTTTTTTTTTTTTTTTTTTTTTTAGCGTTTTCTTCTGTTTTTGGGGTGGTCCCATTCTTTTTTGGGGTGTTTTTGACATATTTTGGGGTCTCCGTTGGTTTTTGTTGGGTTCTTGTTGTTCATCATGGTGAAAACGTGTAAATTGTGGGTATTGGAGAACATCAGGTAGGTTTAGGGGGACTTTTGGGGTGGATCAACGGCTTTTAGGGTTTTCTTTCGGTTTTGGGGTTGATCCCGCTTTTTTTTGTGGTGTTTTTGACGTGTTTTGGGGTTTCCGTTGCGTTTCGTTGATTTCCTAATGTGTTTTAAGTTTGTTGGGAGTGGACTTTGGGATTTGGAGAACATCAGGTAGGTTTAGTGTGGTTTTGGGGTGGATCTATGTTTTTTGGGGTTTTCTTTCTTTTTTAGGGGTTATCCTGTTCTTGTTTGGGGTGTTTTTGACTTGTTTTGGGGTCTCCGTTGGGTTTTTGTTGGATTCTCGTTGGTCCTTAAGGTAAATGGGAGTGGATTGTGGGTTTTGAAGAAGATCAGGTGAGTTTAGGGTGGTTTTGCGGGGAAATTCATAGTGTTTGGTGTTTTTTCTTCTGATCCAGTTCTTTTTTGGGGTGTTTTTGAGGTGTTTTTGGGGTTTCCGTTGGGTTTCGTTGAGTTCCTAATGGGTTTTATGGTGGTTGGGAGTGGACATTTGGATTTGGAGAACATCAGGTACGTTTAGAGTGGTTTTGGGATTGGATCCGTGCTTTTTGGGGTTTTCTTTCGTTTTTGGGGGTGATCCTGTTCTTTTTTGGGGTGTTTTGGACGTGTTTTGGGTTCTCCGTTGGGTTTCGTTGTGTTTTCTGTGGTCATCATGCTGGAAAAGTGTAAATTGTGGGTTTTGGAGAACATCAGGTAGGTTTATGAGGACTTTTGGGGCAGATACATGGCTTGTAGGATTTTCTTCTGTTTTTTTTTTCTACTGATCCAGTTGTTTTTTGGCATGTTTTTGACGTGTTTTGGGGTCTCCGTTGGGTTTCATTGGGTTTTCCGTGGTCATCATGGTGGAAAAGTGTAAATTGTGGGTTTTGGAGAACATCAGGTAGATTTAGGGTGTTTTTTGGGTGGATCTATGGTTTTGGGGGATTTTGTTCCAGTTTTGGGGTGATCCAATTCTTTTTTGGGGTGTTTTGGACGTGTTTTGGGTTCTCCGTTGGGTTTCGTTGGGTTTTCCGTGGTCATCATGGTGGAAAAGTGTAAATTGTGGGTTTTGGAGAACATCAGGTAGGTTTAGGGGGACTTTTGGGGTGGATTCATGGTATTTGGGGTTTTCTTCTGTTTTTTTTGGGGGGGTGATCGAATTCATTTTTGGGGTGTTTTTGACGTGTTTTGTGGTCTCTGTTTTGTTTCGTTGTGTTTTCCTTGTTCATTTTGGTGGAAAAGGCTGAATAGTGGGTTTTGGAGAACATCAGGTAGGTTTAGGGTGGTTTTGGGATTTGATCCGTGCTTTTTGGGGATTTTGTTCCAGTTTTGGGGGTGATTCCGTTCTTGTTTGTGGTGTTTTTGATGTGTTTTGGGGTCTCCGTTGGGTTTCGTTGGGTTTTCCGTTGGCATCATGGTGGAAAAGGGTAAATTGTGGGTTTTGGAGAACATCAGGTAGGTTTAGGGGGACTTTTGGGGTGGATTCATGGTATTTGTTATTTTTTTTTTTTTCTGTTTTTCTGGGGTGATCCCGTTCTTTTTTGGTGTGTTTTGATGTGTTTTGGGGTCTCCGTTGGGTTTTGTTGGGTTCTTGTTGGTCATCATGTTGGAAAAGTGTAAATTGTGGGTTTTGGAGAATATCAGGTGAGTTTAAGTTTTTCTGGGTGGTGAATCTGTGGTTTTGGTTGAATTCTTCTGTTTTTTTTTTTTTTGTTTGTTTTTGTTTTTTTTTTTTTTTTTTAGCGTTTTCTTCTGTTTTTGGGGTGGTCCCATTCTTTTTTGGGGTGTTTTTGACATATTTTGGGGTCTCCGTTGGTTTTTGTTGGGTTCTTGTTGTTCATCATGGTGAAAACGTGTAAATTGTGGGTATTGGAGAACATCAGGTAGGTTTAGGGGGACTTTTGGGGTGGATCAACGGCTTTTAGGGTTTTCTTTCGGTTTTGGGGTTGATCCCGCTTTTTTTTGTGGTGTTTTTGACGTGTTTTGGGGTTTCCGTTGCGTTTCGTTGATTTCCTAATGTGTTTTAAGTTTGTTGGGAGTGGACTTTGGGATTTGGAGAACATCAGGTAGGTTTAGTGTGGTTTTGGGGTGGATCTATGTTTTTTGGGGTTTTCTTTCTTTTTTAGGGGTTATCCTGTTCTTGTTTGGGGTGTTTTTGACTTGTTTTGGGGTCTCCGTTGGGTTTTTGTTGGATTCTCGTTGGTCCTTAAGGTAAATGGGAGTGGATTGTGGGTTTTGAAGAAGATCAGGTGAGTTTAGGGTGGTTTTGCGGGGAAATTCATAGTGTTTGGTGTTTTTTCTTCTGATCCAGTTCTTTTTTGGGGTGTTTTTGAGGTGTTTTTGGGGTTTCCGTTGGGTTTCGTTGAGTTCCTAATGGGTTTTATGGTGGTTGGGAGTGGACATTTGGATTTGGAGAACATCAGGTACGTTTAGAGTGGTTTTGGGATTGGATCCGTGCTTTTTGGGGTTTTCTTTCGTTTTTGGGGGTGATCCTGTTCTTTTTTGGGGTGTTTTGGACGTGTTTTGGGTTCTCTGTTGGGTTTCGTTGTGTTTTCTGTGGTCATCATGCTGGAAAAGTGTAAATTGTGGGTTTTGGAGAACATCAGGTAGGTTTATGAGGACTTTTGGGGCAGATACATGGCTTGTAGGATTTTCTTCTGTTTTTTTTTCTACTGATCCAGTTGTTTTTTGGCATGTTTTGACGTGTTTTGGGGTCTCCGTTGGGTTTCATTGGGTTTTCCGTGGTCATCATGGTGGAAAAGTGTAAATTGTGGGTTTTGGAGAACATCAGGTAGATTTAGGGTGTTTTTTGGGTGGATCTATGGTTTTGGGGGATTTTGTTCCAGTTTTGGGGTGATCCAATTCTTTTTTGGGGTGTTTTGGACGTGTTTTGGGTTCTCCGTTGGGTTTCGTTGGGTTTTCCGTGGTCATCATGGTGGAAAAGTGTAAATTGTGGGTTTTGGAGAACATCAGGTAGGTTTAGGGGGACTTTTGGGGTGGATTCATGGTATTTGGGGTTTTCTTCTGTTTTTTTTGGGGGGGTGATCGAATTCATTTTTGGGGTGTTTTTGACGTGTTTTGTGGTCTCTGTTTTGTTTCGTTGTGTTTTCCTTGTTCATTTTGGTGGAAAAGGCTGAATAGTGGGTTTTGGAGAACATCAGGTAGGTTTAGGGTGGTTTTGGGATTTGATCCGTGCTTTTTGGGGATTTTGTTCCAGTTTTGGGGGTGATTCCGTTCTTGTTTGTGGTGTTTTTGATGTGTTTTGGGGTCTCCGTTGGGTTTCGTTGGGTTTTCCGTTGGCATCATGGTGGAAAAGGGTAAATTGTGGGTTTTGGAGAACATCAGGTAGGTTTAGGGGGACTTTTGGGTGGATTCATGGTATTTGTTATTTTTTTTTTTTTCTGTTTTTCTGGGGTGATCCCGTTCTTTTTTGGTGTGTTTTTGATGTGTTTTGGGGTCTCCGTTGGGTTTTGTTGGGTTCTTGTTGGTCATCATGTTGGAAAAGTGTAAATTGTGGGTTTTGGAGAATATCAGGTGAGTTTAAGTTTTTCTGGGTGGTGAATCTGTGGTTTTGGTTGAATTCTTCTGTTTTTTTTTTTTTTTTTTTTTTTTAGCGTTTTCTTCTGTTTTTGGGGTGGTCCCATTCTTTTTTGGGGTGTTTTTGACATATTTTGGGGTCTCCGTTGGTTTTTGTTGGGTTCTTGTTGTTCATCATGGTGAAAACGTGTAAATTGTGGGTATTGGAGAACATCAGGTAGGTTTAGGGGGACTTTTGGGGTGGATCAACGGCTTTTAGGGTTTTCTTTCGGTTTTGGGGTTGATCCCGCTTTTTTTTGTGGTGTTTTTGACGTGTTTTGGGGTTTCCGTTGCGTTTCGTTGATTTCCTAATGTGTTTTAAGTTTGTTGGGAGTGGACTTTGGGATTTGGAGAACATCAGGTAGGTTTAGTGTGGTTTTGGGGTGGATCTATGTTTTTTGGGGTTTTCTTTCTTTTTTAGGGGTTATCCTGTTCTTGTTTGGGGTGTTTTTGACTTGTTTTGGGGTCTCCGTTGGGTTTTAGTTGGATTCTCGTTGGTCCTTAAGGTAAATGGGAGTGGACTGTGGGTTTTGAAGAAGATCAGGTGAGTTTAGGGTGGTTTTGCGGGGAAATTCATAGTGTTTGGTGTTTTTTCTTCTGATCCAGTTCTTTTTTGGAGTGTTTTTGAGGTGTTTTTGGGGTTTCGTTGGGTTTCGTTGAGTTCCTAATGGGTTTTATGGTGGTTGGGAGTGGACATTTGGATTTGGAGAACATCAGGAACGTTTAGAGTGGTTTTGGGATTGGATCCGTGCTTTTTGGGGTTTTCTTTCGTTTTTGGGGGTGATCCTGTTCTTTTTTGGGGTGTTTTGGACGTGTTTTGGGTTCTCCGTTGGGTTTCGTTGTGTTTTCTGTGGTCATCATGCTGGAAAAGTGTAAATTGTGGGTTTTGGAGAACATCAGGTAGGTTTATGAGGACTTTTGGGGCAGATACATGGCTTGTAGGATTTTCTTCTGTTTTTTTTTTTCTACTGATCCAGTTGTTTTTTGGCATGTTTTTGACGTGTTTTGGCGTCTCCGTTGGGTTTCATTGGGTTTTCCGTGGTCATCATGGTGGAAAAGTGTAAATTGTGGGTTTTGGAGAACATCAGGTAGATTTAGGGTGGTGTTTTTTGGGTGGATCTATGGTTTTGGGGGATTTTGTTCCAGTTTTGGGGTGATCCAATTCTTTTTTGGTGTGTTTTGGACGTGTTTTGGGTTCTCCGTTGGGTTTCGTTGGGTTTTCCGTGGTCATCATGGTGGAAAAGTGTAAATTGTGGGTTTTGGAGAACATCAGGTAGGTTTAGGGGGACTTTTGGGGTGGATTCATGGTATTTGGGGTTTTCTTCTGTTTTTTTTGGGGGGGTGATCGAATTCATTTTTGGGGTGTTTTTGACGTGTTTTGTGGTCTCTGTTTTGTTTCGTTGTGTTTTCCTTGTTCATTTTGGTGGAAAAGGCTGAATAGTGGGTTTTGGAGAACATCAGGTAGGTTTAGGGTGGTTTTGGGATTTGATCCGTGCTTTTTGGGGATTTTGTTCCAGTTTTGGGGGTGATTCCGTTCTTGTTTGTGGTGTTTTTGATGTGTTTTGGGGTCTCCGTTGGGTTTCGTTGGGTTTTCCGTTGGCATCATGGTGGAAAAGGGTAAATTGTGGGTTTTGGAGAACATCAGGTAGGTTTAGGGGGACTTTTGGGGTGGATTCATGGTATTTGTTATTTTTTTTTTCTGTTTTTCTGGGGTGATCCCGTTCTTTTTTGGTGTGTTTTTGATGTGTTTTGGCGTCTCCGTTGGGTTTTGTTGGGTTCTTGTTGGTCATCATGTTGGAAAAGTGTAAATTGTGGGTTTTGGAGAATATCAGGTGAGTTTAAGTTTTTCTGGGTGGTGAATCTGTGGTTTTGGTTGAATTCTTCTGTTTTTTTTTTTTTTTTTTTTTTTTTTTTTTTTAGCGTTTTCTTCTGTTTTTGGGGTGGTCCCATTCTTTTTTGGGGTGTTTTTGACATATTTTGGGGTCTCCGTTGGTTTTTGTTGGGTTCTTGTTGTTCATCATGGTTAAAACGTGTAAATTGTGGGTATTGGAGAACATCAGGTAGGTTTAGGGGGACTTTTGGGGTGGATCAACGGCTTTTAGGGTTTTCTTTCGGTTTTGGGGTTGATCCCGCTTTTTTTTGTGGTGTTTTTGACGTGTTTTGGGGTTTCCGTTGCGTTTCGTTGATTTCCTAATGTGTTTTAAGTTTGTTGGGAGTGGACTTTGGGATTTGGAGAACATCAGGTAGGTTTAGTGTGTTTTTGGGGTGGATCTATGTTTTTTGGGGTTTTCTTTCTTTTTTAGGGGTTATCCTGTTCTTGTTTGGGGTGTTTTTGACTTGTTTTGGGGTCTCCGTTGGGTTTTAGTTGGATTTTCGTTGGTCCTTAAGGTAAATGGGAGTGGATTGTGGGTTTTGAAGAAGATCAGGTGAGTTTAGGGCGGTTTTGCGGGGAAATTCATAGTGTTTGGTGTTTTTTCTTCTGATCCAGTTCTTTTTTGGGGTGTTTTTGAGGTGTTTTTGGGGTTTCCGTTGGGTTTCGTTGAGTTCCTAATGGGTTTTATGGTGGTTGGGAGTGGACATTTGGATTTGGAGAACATCAGGTACGTTTAGAGCGGTTTTGGGATTGGATCCGTGCTTTTTGGGGTTTTCTTTCGTTTTTGGGGGTGATCCTGTTCTTTTTTGGGGTGTTTTGGACGTGTTTTGGGTTCTCCGTTGGGTTTCGTTGTGTTTTCCGTGGTCATCATGCTGGAAAAGTGTAAATTGTGGGTTTTGGAGAACATCAGGTAGGTTTATGAGGACTTTTGGGGCAGATTCATGGCTTTTAGGATTTTCTTCTGTTATTTTTTCTACTGATCCAGTTGTTTTTTGGCATGTTTTTGACGTGTTTTGGGGTCTCCGTTGGGTTTCATTGGGTTTTTCGTGGTCATCATGGTGGAAAAGTGTAAATTGTGGGTTTTGGAGAACATCAGGTAGATTTAGGGTGTTTTTTGGGTGGATCTATGGTTTTGGGGGATTTTGTTCCAGTTTTGGGGTGATCCAATTCTTTTTTGGGGTGTTTTGGACGTGTTTTGGGTTCTCCGTTGGGTTTCGTTGGGTTTTCCGTGGTCATCATGGTGGAAAAGTGTAAATTGTGGGTTTTGGAGAACATCAGGTAGGTTTAGGGGGACTTTTGGGGTGGATTCATGGTATTTGGGGTTTTCTTCTGTTTTTTTTGGGGGGGTGATCGAATTCATTTTTGGGGTGTTTTTGACGTGTTTTGTGGTCTCTGTTTTGTTTCGTTGTGTTTTCCTTGTTCATTTTGGTGGAAAAGGCTGAATAGTGGGTTTTGGAGAACATCAGGTAGGTTTAGGGTGGTTTTGGGATTTGATCCGTGCTTTTTGGGGATTTTGTTCCAGTTTTGGGGGTGATTCCGTTCTTGTTTGTGGTGTTTTTGATGTGTTTTGGGTTCTCCGTTGGGTTTCGTTGGGTTTTCCGTTGGCATCATGATGGAAAAGGGTAAATTGTGGGTTTTGGAGAACATCAGGTAGGTTTAGGGGGACTTTTGGGGTGGATTCATGGTATGTGTTATTTTTTTTTTCTGTTTTTCTGGGGTGATCCCGTTCTTTTTTGGTGTGTTTTTGATGTGTTTTGGGGTCTCCGTTGGGTTTTGTTGGGTTCTTGTTGGTCATCATGTTGGAAAAGTGTAAATTGTGGGTTTTGGAGAATATCAGGTGAGTTTAAGTTTTTCTGGGTGGTGAATCTATGATTTTGGTTGAATTCTTCTGTTTTTTTTTTGTTTTGTTTTTTTTTTTTTTTTTTTTTTAGCGTTTTCTTCTGTTTTTGGGGTGGTCCCATTCTTTTTTGGGGTGTTTTTGACATATTTTGGGGTCTCCGTTGGTTTTTGTTGGGTTCTTGTTGTTCATCATGGTGAAAACGTGTAAATTGTGGGTATTGGAGAACATCAGGTAGGTTTAGGGGGACTTTTGGGGTGGATCAACGGCTTTTAGGGTTTTCTTTCGGTTTTGGGGTTGATCCCGCTTTTTTTTGTGGTGTTTTTGACGTGTTTTGGGGTTTCCGTTGCGTTTCGTTGATTTCCTAATGTGTTTTAAGTTTGTTGGGAGTGGACTTTGGGATTTGGAGAACATCAGGTAGGTTTAGTGTGGTTTTGGGGTGGATCTATGTTTTTTGGGGTTTTCTTTCTTTTTTAGGGGTTATCCTGTTCTTGTTTGGGGTGTTTTTGACTTGTTTTGGGGTCTCCGTTGGGTTTTTGTTGGATTTTCGTTGGTCCTTAAGGTAAATGGGAGTGGATTGTGGGTTTTGAAGAAGATCAGGTGAGTTTAGGGTGGTTTTGCGGGGAAATTCATAGTGTTTGGTGTTTTTTCTTCTGATCCAGTTCTTTTTTGGGGTGTTTTTGAGGTGTTTTTGGGGTTTCCGTTGGGTTTCGTTGAGTTCCTAATGGGTTTTATGGTGGTTGGGAGTGGACATTTGGATTTGGAGAACATCAGGTACGTTTAGAGCGGTTTTGGGATTGGATCCGTGCTTTTTGGGGTTTTCTTTCGTTTTTGGGGGTGATCCTGTTCTTTTTTGGGGTGTTTTGGACGTGTTTTGGGTTCTCCGTTGGGTTTCGTTGTGTTTTCCGTGGTCATCATGCTGGAAAAGTGTAAATTGTGGGTTTTGGAGAACATCAGGTAGGTTTATGAGGACTTTTGGGGCAGATTCATGGCTTTTAGGATTTTCTTCTGTTTTTTTTTTTCTACTGATCCAGTTGTTTTTTGGCATGTTTTTGACGTGTTTTGGGGTCTCCGTTGGGTTTCATTGGGTTTTTCGTGGTCATCATGGTGGAAAAGTGTAAATTGTGGGTTTTGGAGAACATCAGGTAGATTTAGGGTGTTTTTTGGGTGGATCTATGGTTTTGGGGGATTTTGTTCCAGTTTTGGGGTGATCCAATTCTTTTTTGGGGTGTTTTGGACGTGTTTTGGGTTCTCCATTGGGTTTCGTTGGGTTTTCCGTGGTCATCATGGTGGAAAAGTGTAAATTGTGGGTTTTGGAGAACATCAGGTAGGTTTAGGGGGACTTTTGGGGTGGATTCATGGTATTTGGGGTTTTCTTCTGTTTTTTTGGGGGGGGGTGATCGAATTCATTTTTGGGGTGTTTTTGACGTGTTTTGGGGTCTCCGTTGGGTTTTGCTGGGTTCTTGTTGGTCATCATGTTGCAAAAGTGTAAATTGCGGGTTTTGGAGAACATCAGGTAGGTTTACTGTCTTTTTGGGGTGGATCTATGTTTTTGGGGGATTTTCTTCCAGTTTTGGGGGTGATTCCGTTCTTGTTTGGGGTGTTTTTGACGTGTTTTGTGGTCTCTGTTTTGTTTCGTTGTGTTTTCCTTGTTCATTTTGGTGGAAAAGGCTGAATAGTGGGTTTTGGAGAACATCAGGTAGGTTTAGGGTGGTTTTGGGATTTGATCCGTGCTTTTTGGGGATTTTGTTCCAGTTTTGGGGGTGATTCCGTTCTTTTTGTGGTGTTTTTGATGTGTTTTGGGGTCTCCGTTGGGTTTCGTTGGGTTTTCCGTTGGCATCATGGTGGAAAAGGGTAAATTGTGGGTTTTGGAGAACATCAGGTAGGTTTAGGGGGACTTTTGGGGTGGATTCATGGTATTTGTTATTTTTTTTTTTCTGTTTTTCTGGGGTGATCCCGTTCTTTTTTGGTGTGTTTTTGATGTGTTTTGGGGTCTCCGTTGGGTTTTGTTGGGTTCTTGTTGGTCATCATGTTGGAAAAGTGTAAATTGTGGGTTTTGGAGAATATCAGGTGAGTTTAAGTTTTTCTGGGTGGTGAATCTATGATTTTGGTTGAATTCTTCTGTTTTTTTTTTGTTTTGTTTTTTTTTTTTTTTTTTTTTAGCGTTTTCTTCTGTTTTTGGGGTGGTCCCATTCTTTTTTGGGGTGTTTTTGACATATTTTGGGGTCTCCGTTGGTTTTTGTTGGGTTCTTGTTGTTCATCATGGTGAAAACGTGTAAATTGTGGGTATTGGAGAACATCAGGTAGGTTTAGGGGGACTTTTGGGGTGGATCAACGGCTTTTAGGGTTTTCTTTCGGTTTTGGGGTTGATCCCGCTTTTTTTTGTGGTGTTTTTGACGTGTTTTGGGGTTTCCGTTGCGTTTCGTTGATTTCCTAATGTGTTTTAAGTTTGTTGGGAGTGGACTTTGGGATTTGGAGAACATCAGGTAGGTTTAGTGTGGTTTTGGGGTGGATCTATGTTTTTTGGGGTTTTCTTTCTTTTTTAGGGGTTATCCTGTTCTTGTTTGGGGTGTTTTTGACTTGTTTTGGGGTCTCCGTTGGGTTTTTGTTGGATTTTCGTTGGTCCTTAAGGTAAATGGGAGTGGATTGTGGGTTTTGAAGAAGATCAGGTGAGTTTAGGGTGGTTTTGCGGGGAAATTCATAGTGTTTGGTGTTTTTTCTTCTGATCCAGTTCTTTTTTGGGGTGTTTTTGAGGTGTTTTTGGGGTTTCCGTTGGGTTTCGTTGAGTTCCTAATGGGTTTTATGGTGGTTGGGAGTGGACATTTGGATTTGGAGAACATCAGGTACGTTTAGAGCGGTTTTGGGATTGGATCCGTGCTTTTTGGGGTTTTCTTTCGTTTTTGGGGGTGATCCTGTTCTTTTTTGGGGTGTTTTGGACGTGTTTTGGGTTCTCCGTTGGGTTTCGTTGTGTTTTCCGTGGTCATCATGCTGGAAAAGTGTAAATTGTGGGTTTTGGAGAACATCAGGTAGGTTTATGAGGACTTTTGGGGCAGATTCATGGCTTTTAGGATTTTCTTCTGTTATTTTTTCTACTGATCCAGTTGTTTTTTGGCATGTTTTTGACGTGTTTTGGGGTCTCCGTTGGGTTTCATTGGGTTTTTCGTGGTCATCATGGTGGAAAAGTGTAAATTGTGGGTTTTGGAGAACATCAGGTAGATTTAGGGTGTTTTTTGGGTGGATCTATGGTTTTGGGGGATTTTGTTCCAGTTTTGGGGTGATCCAATTCTTTTTTGGGGTGTTTTGGACGTGTTTTGGGTTCTCCGTTGGGTTTCGTTGGGTTTTCCGTGGTCATCATGGTGGAAAAGTGTAAATTGTGGGTTTTGGAGAACATCAGGTAGGTTTAGGGGGACTTTTGGGGTGGATTCATGGTATTTGGGGTTTTCTTCTGTTTTTTTTGGGGGGGTGATCGAATTCATTTTTGGGGTGTTTTTGACGTGTTTTGTGGTCTCTGTTTTGTTTCGTTGTGTTTTCCTTGTTCATTTTGGTGGAAAAGGCTGAATAGTGGGTTTTGGAGAACATCAGGTAGGTTTAGGGTGGTTTTGGGATTTGATCCGTGCTTTTTGGGGATTTTGTTCCAGTTTTGGGGGTGATTCCGTTCTTGTTTGTGGTGTTTTTGATGTGTTTTGGGTTCTCCGTTGGGTTTCGTTGGGTTTTCCGTTGGCATCATGGTGGAAAAGGGTAAATTGTGGGTTTTGGAGAACATCAGGTAGGTTTAGGGGGACTTTTGGGGTGGATTCATGGTATTTGTTATTTTTTTTTTCTGTTTTTCTGGGGTGATCCCGTTCTTTTTTGGTGTGTTTTTGATGTGTTTTGGGGTCTCCGTTGGGTTTTGTTGGGTTCTTGTTGGTCATCATGTTGGAAAAGTGTAAATTGTGGGTTTTGGAGAATATCAGGTGAGTTTAAGTTTTTCTGGGTGGTGAATCTGTGGTTTTGGTTGAATTCTTCTGTTTTTTTTTTTTTTTTTTTTTTTTAGCGTTTTCTTCTGTTTTTGGGGTGGTCCCATTCTTTTTTGGGGTGTTTTTGACATATTTTGGGGTCTCCGTTGGTTTTTGTTGGGTTCTTGTTGTTCATCATGGTGAAAACGTGTAAATTGTGGGTATTGGAGAACATCAGGTAGGTTTAGGGGGACTTTTGGGGTGGATCAACGGCTTTTAGGGTTTTCTTTCGGTTTTGGGGTTGATCCCGCTTTTTTTTGTGGTGTTTTTGACGTGTTTTGGGGTTTCCGTTGCGTTTCGTTGATTTCCTAATGTGTTTTAAGTTTGTTGGGAGTGGACTTTGGGATTTGGAGAACATCAGGTAGGTTTAGTGTGTTTTTGGGGTGGATCTATGTTTTTTGGGGTTTTCTTTCTTTTTTAGGGGTTATCCTGTTCTTGTTTGGGGTGTTTTTGACTTGTTTTGGGGTCTCCGTTGGGTTTTAGTTGGATTTTCGTTGGTCCTTAAGGTAAATGGGAGTGGATTGTGGGTTTTGAAGAAGATCAGGTGAGTTTAGGGCGGTTTTGCGGGGAAATTCATAGTGTTTGGTGTTTTTTCTTCTGATCCAGTTCTTTTTTGGGGTGTTTTTGAGGTGTTTTTGGGGTTTCCGTTGGGTTTCGTTGAGTTCCTAATGGGTTTTATGGTGGTTGGGAGTGGACATTTGGATTTGGAGAACATCAGGTACGTTTAGAGCGGTTTTGGGATTGGATCCGTGCTTTTTGGGGTTTTCTTTCGTTTTTGGGGGTGATCCTGTTCTTTTTTGGGGTGTTTTGGACGTGTTTTGGGTTCTCCGTTGGGTTTCGTTGTGTTTTCCGTGGTCATCATGCTGGAAAAGTGTAAATTGTGGGTTTTGGAGAACATCAGGTAGGTTTATGAGGACTTTTGGGGCAGATTCATGGCTTTTAGGATTTTCTTCTGTTATTTTTTCTACTGATCCAGTTGTTTTTTGGCATGTTTTTGACGTGTTTTGGTGTCTCCGTTGGGTTTCATTGGGTTTTTCGTGGTCATCATGGTGGAAAAGTGTAAATTGTGGGTTTTGGAGAACATCAGGTAGATTTAGGGTGTTTTTTGGGTGGATCTATGGTTTTGGGGGATTTTGTTCCAGTTTTGGGGTGATCCAATTCTTTTTTGGGGTGTTTTGGACGTGTTTTGGGTTCTCCGTTGGGTTTCGTTGGGTTTTCCGTGGTCATCATGGTGGAAAAGTGTAAATTGTGGGTTTTGGAGAACATCAGGTAGGTTTAGGGGGACTTTTGGGGTGGATTCATGGTATTTGGGGTTTTCTTCTGTTTTTTTTTGGGGGGTGATCGAATTCATTTTTGGGGTGTTTTTGACGTGTTTTGTGGTCTCTGTTTTGTTTCGTTGTGTTTTCCTTGTTCATTTTGGTGGAAAAGGCTGAATAGTGGGTTTTGGAGAACATCAGGTAGGTTTAGGGTGGTTTTGGGATTTGATCCGTGCTTTTTGGGGATTTTGTTCCAGTTTTGGGGGTGATTCCGTTCTTGTTTGTGGTGTTTTTGATGTGTTTTGGGTTCTCCGTTGGGTTTCGTTGGGTTTTCCGTTGGCATCATGATGGAAAAGGGTAAATTGTGGGTTTTGGAGAACATCAGGTAGGTTTAGGGGGACTTTTGGGGTGGATTCATGGTATGTGTTATTTTTTTTTTCTGTTTTTCTGGGGTGATCCCGTTCTTTTTTGGTGTGTTTTTGATGTGTTTTGGGGTCTCCGTTGGGTTTTGTTGGGTTCTTGTTGGTCATCATGTTGGAAAAGTGTAAATTGTGGGTTTTGGAGAATATCAGGTGAGTTTAAGTTTTTCTGGGTGGTGAATCTATGATTTTGGTTGAATTCTTCTGTTTTTTTTTTGTTTTGTTTTGTTTTTTTTTTTTTTTAGCGTTTTCTTCTGTTTTTGGGGTGGTCCCATTCTTTTTTGGGGTGTTTTTGACATATTTTGGGGTCTCCGTTGGTTTTTGTTGGGTTCTTGTTGTTCATCATGGTGAAAACGTGTAAATTGTGGGTATTGGAGAACATCAGGTAGGTTTAGGGGGACTTTTGGGGTGGATCAACGGCTTTTAGGGTTTTCTTTCGGTTTTGGGGTTGATCCCGCTTTTTTTTGTGGTGTTTTTGACGTGTTTTGGGGTTTCCGTTGCGTTTCGTTGATTTCCTAATGTGTTTTAAGTTTGTTGGGAGTGGACTTTGGGATTTGGAGAACATCAGGTAGGTTTAGTGTGGTTTTGGGGTGGATCTATGTTTTTTGGGGTTTTCTTTCTTTTTTAGGGGTTATCCTGTTCTTGTTTGGGGTGTTTTTGACTTGTTTTGGGGTCTCCGTTGGGTTTTAGTTGGATTTTCGTTGGTCCTTAAGGTAAATGGGAGTGGATTGTGGGTTTTGAAGAAGATCAGGTGAGTTTAGGGTGGTTTTGCGGGGAAATTCATAGTGTTTGGTGTTTTTTCTTCTGATCCAGTTCTTTTTTGGGGTGTTTTTGAGGTGTTTTTGGGGTTTCCGTTGGGTTTCGTTGAGTTCCTAATGGGTTTTATGGTGGTTGGGAGTGGACATTTGGATTTGGAGAACATCAGGTACGTTTAGAGCGGTTTTGGGATTGGATCCGTGCTTTTTGGGGTTTTCTTTCGTTTTTGGGGGTGATCCTGTTCTTTTTTGGGGTGTTTTGGACGTGTTTTGGGTTCTCCGTTGGGTTTCGTTGTGTTTTCCGTGGTCATCATGCTGGAAAAGTGTAAATTGTGGGTTTTGGAGAACATCAGGTAGGTTTATGAGGACTTTTGGGGCAGATTCATGGCTTTTAGGATTTTCTTCTGTTTTTTTTTTTCTACTGATCCAGTTGTTTTTTGGCATGTTTTTGACGTGTTTTGGGGTCTCCGTTGGGTTTCATTGGGTTTTTCGTGGTCATCATGGTGGAAAAGTGTAAATTGTGGGTTTTGGAGAACATCAGGTAGATTTAGGGTGTTTTTTGGGTGGATCTATGGTTTTGGGGGATTTTGTTCCAGTTTTGGGGTGATCCAATTCTTTTTTGGGGTGTTTTGGACGTGTTTTGGGTTCTCCATTGGGTTTCGTTGGGTTTTCCGTGGTCATCATGGTGGAAAAGTGTAAATTGTGGGTTTTGGAGAACATCAGGTAGGTTTAGGGGGACTTTTGGGGTGGATTCATGGTATTTGGGGTTTTCTTCTGTTTTTTTTGGGGGGGGGTGATCGAATTCATTTTTGGGGTGTTTTTGACGTGTTTTGGGGTCTCCGTTGGGTTTTGCTGGGTTCTTGTTGGTCATCATGTTGCAAAAGTGTAAATTGCGGGTTTTGGAGAACATCAGGTAGGTTTACTGTCTTTTTGGGGTGGATCTATGTTTTTGGGGGATTTTCTTCCAGTTTTGGGGGTGATTCCGTTCTTGTTTGGGGTGTTTTTGACGTGTTTTGTGGTCTCTGTTTTGTTTCGTTGTGTTTTCCTTGTTCATTTTGGTGGAAAAGGCTGAATAGTGGGTTTTGGAGAACATCAGGTAGGTTTAGGGTGGTTTTGGGATTTGATCCGTGCTTTTTGGGGATTTTGTTCCAGTTTTGGGGGTGATTCCGTTCTTTTTGTGGTGTTTTTGATGTGTTTTGGGGTCTCCGTTGGGTTTCGTTGGGTTTTCCGTTGGCATCATGGTGGAAAAGGGTAAATTGTGGGTTTTGGAGAACATCAGGTAGGTTTAGGGGGACTTTTGGGGTGGATTCATGGTATTTGTTATTTTTTTTTTTCTGTTTTTCTGGGGTGATCCCGTTCTTTTTTGGTGTGTTTTTGATGTGTTTTGGGGTCTCCGTTGGGTTTTGTTGGGTTCTTGTTGGTCATCATGTTGGAAAAGTGTAAATTGTGGGTTTTGGAGAATATCAGGTGAGTTTAAGTTTTTCTGGGTGGTGAATCTGTGGTTTTGGTTGAATTCTTCTGTTTTTTTTTTTTTTTTTTTTTTTTTTTAGCGTTTTCTTCTGTTTTTGGGGTGGTCCCATTCTTTTTTGGGGTGTTTTTGACATATTTTGGGGTCTCCGTTGGTTTTTGTTGGGTTCTTGTTGTTCATCATGGTGAAAACGTGTAAATTGTGGGTATTGGAGAACATCAGGTAGGTTTAGGGGGACTTTTGGGGTGGATCAACGGCTTTTAGGGTTTTCTTTCGGTTTTGGGGTTGATCCCGCTTTTTTTTGTGGTGTTTTTGACGTGTTTTGGGGTTTCCGTTGCGTTTCGTTGATTTCTTAATGTGTTTTAAGTTTGTTGGGAGTGGACTTTGGGATTTGGAGAACATCAGGTAGGTTTAGTGTGTTTTTGGGGTGGATCTATGTTTTTTGGGGTTTTCTTTCTTTTTTAGGGGTTATCCTGTTCTTGTTTGGGGTGTTTTTGACTTGTTTTGGGGTCTCCGTTGGGTTTTAGTTGGATTTTCGTTGGTCCTTAAGGTAAATGGGAGTGGATTGTGGGTTTTGAAGAAGATCAGGTGAGTTTAGGGCGGTTTTGCGGGGAAATTCATAGTGTTTGGTGTTTTTTCTTCTGATCCAGTTCTTTTTTGGGGTGTTTTTGAGGTGTTTTTGGGGTTTCCGTTGGGTTTCGTTGAGTTCCTAATGGGTTTTATGGTGGTTGGGAGTGGACATTTGGATTTGGAGAACATCAGGTACGTTTAGAGCGGTTTTGGGATTGGATCCGTGCTTTTTGGGGTTTTCTTTCGTTTTTGGGGGTGATCCTGTTCTTTTTTGGGGTGTTTTGGACGTGTTTTGGGTTCTCCGTTGGGTTTCGTTGTGTTTTCCGTGGTCATCATGCTGGAAAAGTGTAAATTGTGGGTTTTGGAGAACATCAGGTAGGTTTATGAGGACTTTTGGGGCAGATTCATGGCTTTTAGGATTTTCTTCTGTTTTTTTTTCTACTGATCCAGTTGTTTTTTGGCATGTTTTTGACGTGTTTTGGGGTCTCCGTTGGGTTTCATTGGGTTTTCCGTGGTCATCATGGTGGAAAAGTGTAAATTGTGGGTTTTGGAGAACATCAGGTAGATTTAGGGTGTTTTTTGGGTGGATCTATGGTTTTGGGGGATTTTGTTCCAGTTTTGGGGTGATCCAATTCTTTTTTGGGGTGTTTTGGACGTGTTTTGGGTTCTCCGTTGGGTTTCGTTGGGTTTTCCGTGGTCATCATGGTGGAAAAGTGTAAATTGTGGGTTTTGGAGAACATCAGGTAGGTTTAGGGGGACTTTTGGGGTGGATTCATGGTATTTGGGGTTTTCTTCTGTTTTTTTGGGGGGGGGTGATCGAATTCATTTTTGGGGTGTTTTTGACGTGTTTTGGGGTCTCCGTTGGGTTTTGCTGGGTTCTTGTTGGTCATCATGTTGCAAAAGTGTAAATTGCGGGTTTTGGAGAACATCAGGTAGGTTTACTGTCTTTTTGGGGTGGATCTATGTTTTTGGGGGATTTTCTTCCAGTTTTGGGGGTGATTCCGTTCTTGTTTGGGGTGTTTTTGACGTGTTTTGTGGTCTCTGTTTTGTTTCGTTGTGTTTTCCTTGTTCATTTTGGTGGAAAAGTGTAAATTGTGGGTTTTGGAGAACATCAGGTAGCTTTAGGGTGGTTTTGGGATTTGATCCGTGCTTTTTGGGGATTTTGTTCCAGTTTTGGGGGTGATTCCGTTCTTGTTTGTGGTGTTTTTGATGTGTTTTGGGTTCTCCGTTGGGTTTCGTTGGGTTTTCCGTTGGCATCATGGTGGAAAAGGGTAAATTGTGGGTTTTGGAGAACATCAGGTAGGTTTAGGGGGACTTTTGGGGTGGATTCATGGTATTTGTTATTTTTTTTTTCTGTTTTTCTGGGGTGATCCCGTTCTTTTTTGGTGTGTTTTTGATGTGTTTTGGGGTCTCCGTTGGTTTTTGTTGGGTTCTTGTTGGTCATCATGTTGGAAAAGTGTAAATTGTGGGTTTTGGAGAATATCAGGTGAGTTTAAGTTTTTCTGGGTGGTGAATCTATGATTTTGGTTGAATTCTTCTGTTTGTTTTTTTTTTTTTTTTTTTTTTTAGCGTTTTCTTCTGTTTTTGGGGTGGTCCCATTCTTTTTTGGGGTGTTTTTGACATATTTTGGGGTCTCCGTTGGTTTTTGTTGGGTTCTTGTTGTTCATCATGGTGACAACGTGTAAATTGTGGGTATTGGAGAACATCAGGTAGGTTTAGGGGGACTTTTGGGGTGGATCAACGGCTTTTAGGGTTTTCTTTCGGTTTTGGGGTTGATCCCGCTTTTTTTGTGGTGTTTTTGACGTGTTTTGGGGTTTCCGTTGCGTTTCGTTGATTTCCTAATGTGTTTTAAGTTTGTTGGGAGTGGACTTTGGGATTTGGAGAACATCAGGTAGGTTTAGTGTGTTTTGGGGGTGGATCTATGTTTTTTGGGGTTTTCTTTCTTTTTTAGGGGTTATCCTGTTCTTGTTTGGGGTGTTTTTGACTTGTTTTGGGGTCTCCGTTGGGTTTTAGTTGGATTTTCGTTGGTCCTTAAGGTAAATGGGAGTGGATTGTGGGTTTTGAAGAAGATCAGGTGAGTTTAGGGCGGTTTTGCGGGGAAATTCATAGTGTTTGGTGTTTTTTCTTCTGATCCAGTTCTTTTTTGGGGTGTTTTTGAGGTGTTTTTGGGGTTTCCGTTGGGTTTCGTTGAGTTCCTAATGGGTTTTATGGTGGTTGGGAGTGGACATTTGGATTTGGAGAACATCAGGTACGTTTAGAGCGGTTTTGGGATTGGATCCGTGCTTTTTGGGGTTTTCTTTCGTTTTTGGGGGTGATCCTGTTCTTTTTTGGGGTGTTTTGGACGTGTTTTGGGTTCTCCGTTGGGTTTCGTTGTGTTTTCCGTGGTCATCATGCTGGAAAAGTGTAAATTGTGGGTTTTGGAGAACATCAGGTAGGTTTATGAGGACTTTTGGGGCAGATTCATGGCTTTTAGGATTTTCTTCTGTTTTTTTTTTTCTACTGATCCAGTTGTTTTTTGGCATGTTTTTGACGTGTTTTGGGGTCTCCGTTGGGTTTCATTGGGTTTTTCGTGGTCATCATGGTGGAAAAGTGTAAATTGTGGGTTTTGGAGAACATCAGGTAGATTTAGGGTGTTTTTTGGGTGGATCTATGGTTTTGGGGGATTTTGTTCCAGTTTTGGGGTGATCCAAATCTTTTTTGGGGTGTTTTGGACGTGTTTTGGGTTCTCCGTTGGGTTTCGTTGGGTTTTCCGTGGTCATCATGGTGGAAAAGTGTAAATTGTGGGTTTTGGAGAACATCAGGTAGGTTTAGGGGGACTTTTGGGGTGGATTCATGGTATTTGGGGTTTTCTTCTGTTTTTTTGGGGGGGGGTGATCGAATTCATTTTTGGGGTGTTTTTGACGTGTTTTGGGGTCTCCGTTGGGTTTTGCTGGGTTCTTGTTGGTCATCATGTTGCAAAAGTGTAAATTGCGGGTTTTGGAGAACATCAGGTAGGTTTACTGTCTTTTTGGGGTGGATCTATGTTTTTGGGGGATTTTGTTCCAGTTTTGGGGGTGATTCCGTTCTTGTTTGGGGTGTTTTTGACGTGTTTTGTGGTCTCTGTTTTGTTTCGTTGTGTTTTCCTTGTTCATTTTGGTGGAAAAGTGTAAATTGTGGGTTTTGGAGAACATCAGGTAGCTTTAGGGTGGTTTTGGGATTTGATCCGTGCTTTTTGGGGATTTTGTTCCAGTTTTGGGGGTGATTCCGTTCTTGTTTGTGGTGTTTTTGATGTGTTTTGGGTTCTCCGTTGGGTTTCGTTGGGTTTTCCGTTGGCATCATGGTGGAAAAGGGTAAATTGTGGGTTTTGGAGAACATCAGGTAGGTTTAGGGGGACTTTTGGGGTGGATTCATGGTATTTGTTATTTTTTTTTTCTGTTTTTCTGGGGTGATCCCGTTCTTTTTTGGTGTGTTTTTGATGTGTTTTGGGGTCTCCGTTGGTTTTTGTTGGGTTCTTGTTGGTCATCATGTTGGAAAAGTGTAAATTGTGGGTTTTGGAGAATATCAGGTGAGTTTAAGTTTTTCTGGGTGGTGAATCTATGATTTTGGTTGAATTCTTCTGTTTGTTTTTTTTTTTTTTTTTTTTTTTTAGCGTTTTCTTCTGTTTTTGGGGTGGTCCCATTCTTTTTTGGGGTGTTTTTGACATATTTTGGGGTCTCCGTTGGTTTTTGTTGGGTTCTTGTTGTTCATCATGGTGACAACGTGTAAATTGTGGGTATTGGAGAACATCAGGTAGGTTTAGGGGGACTTTTGGGGTGGATCAACGGCTTTTAGGGTTTTCTTTCGGTTTTGGGGTTGATCCCGCTTTTTTTGTGGTGTTTTTGACGTGTTTTGGGGTTTCCGTTGCGTTTCGTTGATTTCCTAATGTGTTTTAAGTTTGTTGGGAGTGGACTTTGGGATTTGGAGAACATCAGGTAGGTTTAGTGTGTTTTGGGGGTGGATCTATGTTTTTTGGGGTTTTCTTTCTTTTTTAGGGGTTATCCTGTTCTTGTTTGGGGTGTTTTTGACTTGTTTTGGGGTCTCCGTTGGGTTTTAGTTGGATTTTCGTTGGTCCTTAAGGTAAATGGGAGTGGATTGTGGGTTTTGAAGAAGATCAGGTGAGTTTAGGGCGGTTTTGCGGGGAAATTCATAGTGTTTGGTGTTTTTTCTTCTGATCCAGTTCTTTTTTGGGGTGTTTTTGAGGTGTTTTTGGGGTTTCCGTTGGGTTTCGTTGAGTTCCTAATGGGTTTTATGGTGGTTGGGAGTGGACATTTGGATTTGGAGAACATCAGGTACGTTTAGAGCGGTTTTGGGATTGGATCCGTGCTTTTTGGGGTTTTCTTTCGTTTTTGGGGGTGATCCTGTTCTTTTTTGGGGTGTTTTGGACGTGTTTTGGGTTCTCCGTTGGGTTTCGTTGTGTTTTCCGTGGTCATCATGCTGGAAAAGTGTAAATTGTGGGTTTTGGAGAACATCAGGTAGGTTTATGAGGACTTTTGGGGCAGATTCATGGCTTTTAGGATTTTCTTCTGTTTTTTTTTTTCTACTGATCCAGTTGTTTTTTGGCATGTTTTTGACGTGTTTTGGGGTCTCCGTTGGGTTTCATTGGGTTTTTCGTGGGGTCATCATGGTGGAAAAGTGTAAATTGTGGGTTTTGGAGAACATCAGGTAGATTTAGGGTGTTTTTTGGGTGGATCTATGGTTTTGGGGGATTTTGTTCCAGTTTTGGGGTGATCCAATTCTTTTTTGGGGTGTTTTGGACGTGTTTTGGGTTCTCCGTTGGGTTTCGTTGGGTTTTCCGTGGTCATCATGGTGGAAAAGTGTAAATTGTGGGTTTTGGAGAACATCAGGTAGGTTTAGGGGGACTTTTGGGGTGGATTCATGGTATTTGGGGTTTTCTTCTGTTTTTTTGGGGGGGGTGATCGAATTCATTTTTGGGGTGTTTTTGACGTGTTTTGGGGTCTCCGTTGGGTTTTGCTGGGTTCTTGTTGGTCATCATGTTGCAAAAGTGTAAATTGCGGGTTTTGGAGAACATCAGGTAGGTTTACTGTCTTTTTGGGGTGGATCTATGTTTTTGGGGATTTTCTTCCAGTTTTGGGGGTGATTCCGTTCTTGTTTGGGGTGTTTTTGACGTGTTTTGTGGTCTCTGTTTTGTTTCGTTGTGTTTTCCTTGTTCATTTTGGTGGAAAAGTGTAAATTGTGGGTTTTGGAGAACATCAGGTAGCTTTAGGGTGGTTTTGGGATTTGATCCGTGCTTTTTGGGGATTTTGTTCCAGTTTTGGGGGTGATTCCGTTCTTGTTTGTGGTGTTTTTGATGTGTTTTGGGTTCTCCGTTGGGTTTCGTTGGGTTTTCCGTTGGCATCATGGTGGAAAAGGGTAAATTGTGGGTTTTGGAGAACATCAGGTAGGTTTAGGGGGACTTTTGGGGTGGATTCATGGTATTTGTTATTTTTTTTTTCTGTTTTTCTGGGGTGATCCCGTTCTTGTTTGTGGTGTTTTTGATGTGTTTTGGGGTCTCCGTTGGTTTTTGTTGGGTTCTTGTTGGTCATCATGTTGGAAAAGTGTAAATTGTGGGTTTTGGAGAATATCAGGTGAGTTTAAGTTTTTCTGGGTGGTGAATCTATGATTTTGGTTGAATTCTTCTGTTTGTTTTTTTTTTTTTTTTTTTTTTTTTTAGCGTTTTCTTCTGTTTTTGGGGTGGTCCCATTCTTTTTTGGGGTGTTTTTGACATATTTTGGGGTCTCCGTTGGTTTTTGTTGGGTTCTTGTTGTTCATCATGGTGACAACGTGTAAATTGTGGGTATTGGAGAACATCAGGTAGGTTTAGGGGGACTTTTGGGGTGGATCAACGGCTTTTAGGGTTTTCTTTCGGTTTTGGGGTTGATCCCGCTTTTTTTGTGGTGTTTTTGACGTGTTTTGGGGTTTCCGTTGCGTTTCGTTGATTTCCTAATGTGTTTTAAGTTTGTTGGGAGTGGACTTTGGGATTTGGAGAACATCAGGTAGGTTTAGTGTGTTTTTGGGGTGGATCTATGTTTTTTGGGGTTTTCTTTCTTTTTTAGGGGTTATCCTGTTCTTGTTTGGGGTGTTTTTGACTTGTTTTGGGGTCTCCGTTGGGTTTTAGTTGGATTTTCGTTGGTCCTTAAGGTAAATGGGAGTGGATTGTGGGTTTTGAAGAAGATCAGGTGAGTTTAGGGCGGTTTTGCGGGGAAATTCATAGTGTTTGGTGTTTTTTCTTCTGATCCAGTTCTTTTTTGGGGTGTTTTTGAGGTGTTTTTGGGGTTTCCGTTGGGTTTCGTTGAGTTCCTAATGGGTTTTATGGTGGTTGGGAGTGGACATTTGGATTTGGAGAACATCAGGTACGTTTAGAGCGGTTTTGGGATTGGATCCGTGCTTTTTGGGGTTTTCTTTCGTTTTTGGGGGTGATCCTGTTCTTTTTTGGGGTGTTTTGGACGTGTTTTGGGTTCTCCGTTGGGTTTCGTTGTGTTTTCCGTGGTCATCATGCTGGAAAAGTGTAAATTGTGGGTTTTGGAGAACATCAGGTAGGTTTATGAGGACTTTTGGGGCAGATTCATGGCTTTTAGGATTTTCTTCTGTTTTTTTTTTTCTACTGATCCAGTTGTTTTTTGGCATGTTTTTGACGTGTTTTGGGGTCTCCGTTGGGTTTCATTGGGTTTTTCGTGGTCATCATGGTGGAAAAGTGTAAATTGTGGGTTTTGGAGAACATCAGGTAGGTTTAGGGGGACTTTTGGGGTGGATTCATGGTATTTGGGGTTTTCTTCTGTTTTTTTTTGGGGGTGATCGAATTCATTTTTGGGGTGTTTTTGACGTGTTTTGGGGTCTCCGTTGGGTTTTGCTGGGTTCTTGTTGGTCATCATGTTGGAAAAGTGTAAATTGCGGGTTTTGGAGAACATCAGGTAGGTTTACTGTCTTTTTGGGGTGGATCTATGTTTTTGGGGGATTTTCTTCCAGTTTTGGGGGTGATTCCGTTCTTGTTTGGGGTGTTTTTGACGTGTTTTGTGGTCTCTGTTTTGTTTCGTTGTGTTTTCCTTGTTCATTTTGGTGGAAAAGTGTAAATTGTGGGTTTTGGAGAACATCAGGTAGCTTTAGGGTGGTTTTGGGATTTGATCCGTGCTTTTTGGGGATTTTGTTCCAGTTTTGGGGGTGATTCCGTTCTTGTTTGTGGTGTTTTTGATGTGTTTTGGGTTCTCCGTTGGGTTTCGTTGGGTTTTCCGTTGGCATCATGGTGGAAAAGGGTAAATTGTGGGTTTTGGAGAACATCAGGTAGGTTTAGGGGGACTTTTGGGGTGGATTCATGGTATTTGTTATTTTTTTTTTTCTGTTTTTCTGGGGTGATCCCGTTCTTTTTTGGTGTGTTTTTGATGTGTTTTGGGGTCTCCGTTGGTTTTTGTTGGGTTCTTGTTGGTCATCATGTTGGAAAAGTGTAAATTGTGGGTTTTGGAGAATATCAGGTGAGTTTAAGTTTTTCTGGGTGGTGAATCTATGATTTTGGTTGAATTCTTCTGTTTGTTTTTTTTTTTTTTTTTTTTTTTTAGCGTTTTCTTCTGTTTTTGGGGTGGTCCCATTCTTTTTTGGGGTGTTTTTGACATATTTTGGGGTCTCCGTTGGTTTTTGTTGGGTTCTTGTTGTTCATCATGGTGACAACGTGTAAATTGTGGGTATTGGAGAACATCAGGTAGGTTTAGGGGGACTTTTGGGGTGGATCAACGGCTTTTAGGGTTTTCTTTCGGTTTTGGGGTTGATCCCGCTTTTTTTGTGGTGTTTTTGACGTGTTTTGGGGTTTCCGTTGCGTTTCGTTGATTTCCTAATGTGTTTTAAGTTTGTTGGGAGTGGACTTTGGGATTTGGAGAACATCAGGTAGGTTTAGTGTGTTTTTGGGGTGGATCTATGTTTTTTGGGGTTTTCTTTCTTTTTTAGGGGTTATCCTGTTCTTGTTTGGGGTGTTTTTGACTTGTTTTGGGGTCTCCGTTGGGTTTTAGTTGGATTTTCGTTGGTCCTTAAGGTAAATGGGAGTGGATTGTGGGTTTTGAAGAAGATCAGGTGAGTTTAGGGCGGTTTTGCGGGGAAATTCATAGTGTTTGGTGTTTTTTCTTCTGATCCAGTTCTTTTTTGGGGTGTTTTTGAGGTGTTTTTGGGGTTTCCGTTGGGTTTCGTTGAGTTCCTAATGGGTTTTATGGTGGTTGGGAGTGGACATTTGGATTTGGAGAACATCAGGTACGTTTAGAGCGGTTTTGGGATTGGATCCGTGCTTTGGTTTTCTTTCGTTTTTCGGGGTGATCCTGTTCTTTTTTGGGGTGTTTTTGGACGTGTTTTGGGTTCTCCGTTGGGTTTCGTTGTGTTTTCCGTGGTCATCATGCTGGAAAAGTGTAAATTGTGGGTTTTGGAGAACATCAGGTAGGTTTATGAGGACTTTTGGGGCAGATTCATGGCTTTTAGGATTTTCTTCTGTTTTTTTTTTTTTTTTCTACTGATCCAGTTGTTTTTTGGCATGTTTTTGACGTGTTTTGGGGTCTCCGTTGGGTTTCATTGGGTTTTTCGTGGTCATCATGGTGGAAAAGTGTAAATTGTGGGTTTTGGAGAACATCAGGTAGATTTAGGGTGTTTTTTGGGTGGATCTATGGTTTTGGGGGGATTTTGTTCCAGTTTTGGGGTGATCCAATTCTTTTTTGGTGTGTTTTTGATGTGTTTTGGGGTCTCCGTTGGGTTTTGTTGGGTTCTTGTTGGTCATCATGTTGGAAAAGTGTAAATTGTGGGTTTTGGAGAATATCAGGTGAGTTTAAGTTTTTCTGGGTGGTGAATCTGTGGTTTTGGTTGAATTCTTCTGTTTTTTGTTTTTTTAGCGTTTTCTTCTGTTTTTGGGGTGGTCCCATTCTTTTTTGGGGTGTTTTTGACATATTTTGGGGTCTCCGTTGGTTTTTGTTGGGTTCTTGTTGTTCATCATGGTGAAAACGTGTAAATTGTGGGTATTGGAGAACATCAGGTAGGTTTAGGGGGACTTTTGGGGTGGATCAACGGCTTTTAGGGTTTTCTTTCGGTTTTGGGGGTGATCCCGCTTTTTTTTGTGGTGTTTTTGACGTGTTTTGGGGTTTCCGTTGCATTTCGTTGATTTCCTAATGTGTTTTAAGTTTGTTGGGAGTGGACTTTGGGATTTGGAGAACATCAGGTAGGTTTAGTGTGGTTTTGGGGTGGATCTATGTTTTTTGGGGTTTTCTTTCTTTTTTAGGGGTTATCCTGTTCTTGTTTGGGGTGTTTTTGACTTGTTTTGGGGTCTCCGTTGGGTTTTAGTTGGATTTTCGTTGGTCCTTAAGGTAAATGGGAGTGGATTGTGGGTTTTGAAGAAGATCAGGTGAGTTTAGGGTGGTTTTGCGGGGAAATTCATAGTGTTTGGTGTTTTTTCTTCTGATCCAGTTCTTTTTTGGGGTGTTTTTGAGGTTGTTTTTGGGGTTTCCGTTGGGGTTTCGTTGAGTTCCTAATGGGTTTATGGTGGTTGGGAGTGGACATTTGGATTTGAGAACATCAGGTACGTTTAGAGCGGTTTTGGGATTGGATCCGTGCTTTTTGGGGTTTTCTTTCGTTTTTTGGGGGTGATCCTGTTCTTTTTTGGGGTGTTTTGGACGTGTTTTGGGTTCTC
>NW_028137154.1:0-17873 GCF_965140915.1 Aythya marila | reverse complement strand
CACAGTCTCACAGTGGATCACAGATGAAAAGTCTTGTAAGCTTCAAAGTCCCACTTCAGTGCTCTCATACCTCCTCCCCTCCTTTCTTTCTGGCAACAGGGACTAACACCTCAGATTTTGGTCTGAAAACACAGGTAGTTACAGTACCAGACAAATTGGAACATTCACTAGCTTTTCTCATTACAAAGCCCATGTCCTGTAATGGGATACTGCAGTGATGCAACGCAATAAGAACACACACACCACACACACAGACTTCCTGTCTTGGAGCACACCAAGAGTGGCCACCATTTTTTCTAGGGTTGTGTGGAGTGTGGAGACACATATGGAGGATTTCCATGTGTCAGTACGCACAGCACTACACAGGGCAGTCTGTCTGGGCAACCCTCTGCTCTTTTTCCCAGCCCATCAGTGGAAATGACAGCCTCCTTGGTCTCCGCATGGCTGGAGCGTGGCTATGCACTCAAACACCTGTAAGAACAGGCACCTGCCAAGGGAAAACATAAGTTCCAGTAGCTGCTCCTGTCAACAAATGGAGTAGTGATCTAACATCCTATCCATCAGCAAAACAAAAAGGTGATAGGGGCATGATCATCACTCCATCAGCAAAACAAAGATATCTCCATTCATTTCAATGTTTTATATTGATTGGGAGTAGCATTCAGCTCAATTTTTCCTCCAGTCTTTTAAATGAAATTATATATTTATCAGATTGATCACATTCTAAGTAGTCTCCATTTCAAAGCTTCCCTTTCTGGGTTATTTCCCCCTAGCTACCATTAATACAATGCCAAGGCTAATGAAGCACTCAATAGAATATAAATACTAATGAGGTGTGCTGGACTCGCTAGTTAGCAGGCC
Organism: Aythya marila; assembly: GCF_965140915.1. Lineage (NCBI taxonomy): Eukaryota > Metazoa > Chordata > Aves > Anseriformes > Anatidae > Aythya > Aythya marila. The sequence goes on along the minus strand of NW_028137154.1, from coordinate 17,012 downwards.
TGTAGGGGGAAGAGAATCAAACAGGTGAATAAAACCATGAAAATGCATAACTGCTATGTTCTGGACAGTCTGGAGGGTGTTTAGCTCTGTGGGTTTTTTTAACCCCTTAGCTGTTCATATTCCTTGTTCTTTGGCTTCAGTTTGTCCACACAAGCCTTTAGGTCAATAGGAGCCCAAAAGCCTTTTAGGTAGAAAAGCTGTTACTGACATAGCTAGGCAGGAAAATAAATGTAGCTCTTTTGCCTGTGTAAACAAGTCTTTCCCCACAATAACATGACCTATTTAAGCAAAGGACTTTCTTACTGCTGAAAGGTAAGTGGATGGAGAGCTTGCCAACATAATTATGCCCATTAGAAACCTATTTTCATGCCTATTTTCATGCGCAAAGTTTTGCAGAGCATGGTTGATATTTGTGGGAAGCCATCCCTTATGTACTGCTACTCTCGGTTTGGTTGTCTGCAGTGAGGAATGATCCTGTAACACTGCAAAACCCCAAAAGGAAGGTGTGCCCTGGCAGTGGTTCAAAATGGCTTTTAGTTAATGGCATGGCAGCAGTAAGGAAAAAAAATAAGTCTCTGTATGCACCCCTAGTGACAAAAACAGAAACCACAAACCAAAATCAATCTGAAAATGTCTAATCAGGCAAACATGGTGGCATTACATATAAACATGGTTTAAGTTAACCTATTTCCTTATGACTCTTACCTAGCTAATGTCCTACTAATCTCTCATTGGGATACTTGCTAGCCAACAACTGAGTAGCAGTGACTTGTGGAGATCGTGTAAGATAATTGTGACTGACTGACAATATTTTATTTATACATATTCGCCAATGCATGCATTTTATGTATTAATGAGGAAGATATCTCAGTGATTAGACTGAAGTATGACATATGGGTTTATTTGTTTTCTTTGACACAGTCTTAGGCTAAAGTGTTTTCAAGAGAATTATTTCTTTGTACCTCAGTTTTCCAAAATTCACAGTTGCTTTAATAACCTTGCCTTTCTAATTTGCAGGCTGGAGTAGCTCATTAGGTGCACCTGTACAAAGTTTTGGCATAGAGAGGGTGTGAAGTGGGTGTGATTTCAGCCTAGAACTGGAGGTAGTACTTTAAAATCAGACTTCTACACATCAGTGGAGAACACGCAAGTTGGGTTTCATGATGAAAATTTTTTCCCCCTTCCCTGTGTTGGTCCAATCCTACTAATGGGAAAGAGATTAGAAAGGTGTGCAGAGTTCTCATGAACATTTTCCCAGCAGAGCCAATTCAGAAGCAAAGCATGAATAAGGTATTCTCCATGCTTTCAGCCAGTACTGATGTAATGACCCTATCATATAACACACATCAGTGAATTAATTCCCCACTTTACCTGTTAAAAACATTTGTTTTCTCTCAGGTTCCTTGGCAAGAACTATGAACTAATCATCATTCTCTCCCCCCACACCCTCTCCCCAGTCCGAGAAAGAAGAGAAGAGAAGAGAAGAGAAGAGAAGAGAAGAGAAGAGAAGAGAAGAGAAGAGAAGAGAAGAGAAGAGAAGAGAAGAGAAGAGAAGAGAAGAGAAGAGAAGAGAAGAGAAGAGAAGAAGAGAAGAGAAGAGAAGAGAAGAGAAGAGAAGAGAAGAGAAGAGAAGAGAAGAGAAGAGAAGAGAAGAGAAGAGAGAAGAGAAGAGAAGAGAAGAGAAGAGAAGAGAAGAGAAGAGAAGAGAAGAGAAGAGAAGAGAAGAGAAGAGAAGAGAAGAGAAGAGAAGAGAAGAAAAGAAAAGAAAAGAGAAGAAAAGAAAAGAAAAGAAAAGAAAAGAAAAGAAAAGAAAAGAAAAGAAAAGAAAAGAAAAGAAAAGAAAAGAAAAGAAAAGAAAAGAAAAGAAAAGAAAAGAAGAAAGTTGTCAGTCTCAGTCACCATACCATCTACTGTTATTAATAGAGGCTTGACATAGGAGAGTTGTTTTCTGGCCAGGCATTTTTCACACCCAAATAGGCTCAAATAAAAAATTATTGCCAGCACAATGATTTAAATGTAAGATGTAACACTACAGCACTTGCCTAACTTGATTTTTTAATGTCAGCTCCAGTGTGTCTGACACATGCAAGGCATAAATGAATATCCATATTTCTTTGGAATTAAAGGTTCCCTGACAGCTCACGGTATGGAGCATACGGCACTCCCGATGGGTCGCTACTAAGGACTGGCGTTATTTTCACCTCCTTCATTCTTCCCAGCCAGATTTACTAATGGGAGCCAAAAGACTCTCCCCATTAACCTCAAGGGCAAATGTCTCAAAATATTTGATATAAACCAGTCTATGCTATATTTACTAATTGCATTTGTCAATCTCCCTTGCCAAAATTTCCTCAAGTAACAGAACCTTTGGCAATGAACACAGAGATCTATGTGTTTTGGTACAGGGAATATTTTTGCAGTATATGAGCTAGAGGTTATAAATGAGAAATGACTCCTTGTTTTGTAGAGTTGGTCCACAGAGCTGTTTCAACCCACACAGTGTTAGAATTGGCACATTTCTCCTTTTTAAAATAATTTTTTTTCTGATGTATTTCTACTTGGCTTCTTTCTCCGCCTCCTAATCTCTTTGTTCAGTACTTCCTCGCGACAGAGTCATCACACCATTCATCTGCATCAATCTGTCTGTCGCTCACAGACTTTGCTGGGTCTGCCTCATCAAGTGCAGTCACTAAATTCATATCGTTTTTTCAAGTGAGTAATTGCCTTCAGCTTCACGCTGTCATTTTTGCTTGTGTGGTTGTCTATTAGATTTTGGTCTACCATTTCAGAAGTCTGTGTCGGGTTCTTTGAGTCATGTAAACTCCAGTTCCGCCAGTGATTTACTGGCCCATCCTGTTTGAATCTGTTGAAATTATGCTTATGAACATACAATTCACTGTTCACAGAATCACAGAATCACAGAATTTTCTAGGTTGGAAGAGACCTCAAGATCATCGAGTCCAACCTCCAACCTAACGCTAACAGCCCTCCACTAAACCATATCCCTAAGCTCTACATCTAAACGTCTTTTGAAGACTTCCAAGGATGGTGACTCCACCACTTCCCTGGGCAGCCTGTTCCAATGCCTCACAACCCTTTCAGTGAAGAAGTTCTTCCTAACATCTAGCCTAAAACTCCCCTGGCTCAACTTAAACCCATTCCCCCTCGTCCTGTCACCAGGCACGTGGGAGAACAGGCCAACCCCCACCTCGCTACAGCCTCCCTTGAGGTACCTAAAAAGAGCGATAAGGTCGCCCCTGAGCCTCCTCTTCTCCAGGCTGAACAAGCCCAGCTCCCTCAGCCGCTCCTCGTAGGACTTGTTCTCCAGGCCCCTCACCAGCTTCGTCGCCCTTCTCTGCACCCGCTCAAGCACCTCGATGTCCTTCTTGTAGCGAGGGGCCCAAAACTGAACACAGTACTCGAGGTGCGGCCTCACCAGAGCTGAGTACAGGGGGACGATCACCTCCCTAGCCCTGCTGGTCACGCTGTTCCTAATACAAGCCAGGATGCCGTTGGCCTTCTTGGCCACCTGAGCACACTGCTGGCTCATATTCAGCCGACTGTCCACCATCACTCCCAGGTCCTTCTCTGCCTGGCAGCTCTCCAACCATTCCTCTCCCAGCCTGTAGCTCTGCTTGGGGTTATTGCGCCCCAGGTGCAGGACCCGGCACTTGGCCTTGTTAAACTTCATGCAGTTGACCTCAGCCCATCGGTCCAGCCTATCCAGATCCTCCTGCAGAGCTTTCCTACCCTCAAGCAGATCGACACACGCACCTAACTTGGTGTCATCTGCGAACTTACTGAGGGTGCACTCGATGCCCTCGTCCAGATCATCGATGAAGATATTAAAGAGGACCGGCCCCAGCACCGAGCCCTGGGGGACGCCACTAGTGACTGGCCTCCAACTGGACTTGGCTCCATTCACCACGACTCTTTGGGCCCGGCTATCCAGCCAGTTTCTAACCCAACGAAGCGTGCGCCAGTCCAAGCCAAGAGCAGCCAGTTTCTTGAGGAGAATGCTGTGGGAGACGGTGTCAAAAGCCTTGCTGAAGTCAAGGTAGACCACATCCACAGCCTTTCCCTCATCCACCCAGCGCGTCACTCTGTCATAGAAGGAGATCAGGTTCGTCAGGCATGACCTGCCTTTCATAAAGCCATGCTGACTGGGCCTGATCGCCTGCTTCCCCTTCAAGTGCTGCATGATGACTCTCAGGAGGATCTGCTCCATGAGCTTTCCTGGCACTGAGGTCAAACTGACAGGCCTGTAGTTTCCTGGGTCAGCCCTCCGGCCCTTCTTGTAGATGGGCGTCACGTTTGCTAGCCGCCAGTCGATTGGGACCTCCCCTGATAGCCAGGACTGTTGATAAATGATGGACTGTTGATAAATGATGGTTCATCATGGGAAAAGTAACATATCTAGCACCTGTAGCCATGTGTTCAGATATCAAGCACAGGATTTTTCTCCTCTAAATTTAGGATGTGGTACTGTTTGAGAGGAAACTAGTAACTTAATATGCCTGCATGTAGGTGTCTACATGTGAGACAGTGACCAAACTCCTGTTACAGCAGTAGAGCCTTTCAGTTCATTTGTCCTCATGTAAGCCTCTTGTGCTGTCTGAGATGCTCTAAAGCTTTCTGCCTGGCTTCCAGCCATGGACCTCAAGTCTCTTGTCAATATAGGAAGTAGAGTCTAGAGCAATTCAATTTATCCTAAGTCTGGCAAAAGCCGGTGGGTCAGCTGTATAGCTTTTCAGGCTCCAGTATAGTGATTAAATTTTCATTGACTTTAAGCTCTTAACTCACATGTAGATACCCACACATGGGCATCTGAATTTAAATGTCTTAATCTGGAGCTGACTTCAACCCCACAGTCTCAGTTCAGTTGCCCAAACATATGGTGCAATTTGCAATGCTTTAGTGTCCAAGACACCCACACAAAGCTGACAGATATGACACATAAGGTACAAGAGCACTATCTGAGACACATGAAAACCCTGGGGCATCTCAAATGGCACTAGAAAATTATCTTTAGGCTACTGAATGACTGAATGCCTGCAATATAGATGCCTAAACAGATCTGGTTGGCTTAAGATTAGAGTTAAAGTTTGAATTGTGCCTAGGAAAAGTTTATAATCATTTGGTGTGAAGAAGACATTTTCAGAAAAATCAATAAATAAATAAATAAAAAAGCTTTGATCAGAAGTCCTTGGCTATATTATAAGCAAGGGTCTGCTATCATGTAAAAATTAACTCTGAAATCTAAGCTAATTGTCTAGATTAACTCCATAGTTAATACAAAACTATGTTCTTTCAGATGACAATTCACGTTACAGTAAGAGAGATGTCTAGATCAGGCAGGATAAACCACCTTTTAAGAGAGGTCTATTACTCTCTATGGATTATGGAAGGTACCCAAGTATTTAGAGACCTAACATTTAATAGGTAATGATGAATAAGATTCCATTCTGCCTTTCCCTTTTTGTCATCTGACATTAATTACCCAGCTCCCTAAGTGTTAAATATGGGAAGATGTTTTTCAGTAGGTGCAAGTTTTAAGCACTGGTCTAAAAAGTAACTTTCTGTCAACTGCTTGTATCACATCCATCATTGTAGCCAATATCTTGAATTCCCCTTATAAATCCAATATGAGTATCTATATCTGGAATGAGTATCACTGTTCAGCTTTCTACTGAAACAAAAAATGGTGTCTCCCTGCCAGGCTGAGGCTGAAACCCAGACAGAGGGGCCACAGCCTCCCTAGGCAGACACCTACACCAAAACAGACCTCCCAGAAGATCTGCCCAGACTCTTAGTTGCAGGAAACTTCAGAATCTAGAGGTCCCCCCTCAGACCTGAAAGTGAAAATGTGCGAAAAGGTATTAGTAATTGGAGATTTCTCACTGAAAGGCACTGAAGCACCTATTTGCCATCTTAACAATCACTCTAGAGAGGTTTGTTGCCTGCCAGGGTCTTGCATTTGCAATAATATGAAGACTGCCACATATTCCACATATTCCTACTCTTTCATGTAGGTTTGAATGATGATGCAGTGAGGAGACTTCAAAATATCAAAAGGGATTTAATGCCCCTTGGAAAGACGTTGAAGGGATTGGGAGCAACAGTAGAATTCTCTCCTCAGTTGGAGACTGGGACCCAAGAAGAAGGAGAAAAATGGATCACGTGAATGACTGGCTGTGTGGCTGCCCCACGCTTGGGGTTTGGGGTTCTTTGATCTCAGATGCACCTTCAAGAGGCACATAGACACTAAGTGGAGTGCACCTGACTAGGTGGGGCAAGAGTGTTCTGAGCAGCAGTCTGACTGAGCTTATTAGAAGAGCTTTAAACCATATTCAGTAGGGAAAAGGATGTACTTCTGTGTGACAGAGAAGAACCAAGAAACACCAGCACTTCAGGAAGCAACAGAGAAATACCCATGAACTGTACCAAAGGAATTAGAAGGGGCTCCCTTTAAAAGGTGATATGTCTGATAACCCAGTTGAAGTGCTTCTACCAATGCATGTGGCATGGGAAACAAGCAGGAGAAGCTGGAAACCATGGTGCAGTTAGAAAACTATGACCTAATTAGTATCACAGAAACATGGTGAGATGAATCACACAACTGGAACACTGCAATAATTTAAGCCTAATACATGTAGGCAGAGAAGGAGGGGCAAAGGTATTTCCCTCGATGTTAAGAAAATAGATTGTGAAGATCTGCCTCTGAGAAACAGCCAACAGCTCGTGGGTTAGAACCAGGGACTGGAACAATAAAGGACACTTTGTGGTTGTGGGGTTACTACAGACCTACTACTGGCCACCTTATCAAGGAAAACCTGTTGCTAAGGCCTTCCTGCTGCAGCTACAAGAAGCATCATGCTCACAGACACTCATCCTGATTGAGGACTTCGACCACCCAGATGTCTGCCAGAAAAAAACTATACTGCAAGCAGGGACATGTGGCCTGGGAAGAATACAGAGACACCATCTGGATGTGTAAGGATGTATCTTGGTTTTGGCTAGGACAGAGATAATTTTCCTCCTAGTAGCTGGTATGGTGCTGTGTTTTGGATTTAGGATGAGAATAATGTTGATAACACACTGATGTTTTAGTTGTTGCAGAGCAGTGCTTACAGTAAGTCAATGACCTTTCAGCTTCTCAAGTGCCAGCAGGATACCTGGAGGTGCACCAGGAGCTGGGAGGGGATAGAACCGGGAGCTGACCCAAGGGATGTTCCACGCCATGTGGTGTCATGCTGAACAATTAATATGGGGTGGCTGGCTGGGGGGTGAGGGTCCGCCATGCGGGGACAGGTTTTTCTTCGGTCAGTGGATGTTGAGCAATTGCATTGTGCATCACTTTCTTTGTACATTCTATTATCATTATCATCATCTTCTCTTCCTTTTATGTCCTATTAAACTGTCTTTATCTCAACCCGTAAGCTTTAACATTTTTTGTTTTCTCCCAATTCTCTCCTTTATCCCCCTTTCTCCACTGGGACTGGGGGAAGAGGCTGAGGGTTGAGGGGAGTGGGGATTGAAGTGAACTGCTATATGGTTCTTAGCTGCCTGCCAAGTTAAACCTCAAGAGGATAGGATCAGAAAAGCCAAGGCACAGATGGAACTGAACTTGGCAAGGGATACAGGAAAAAATAAAAAGGGGAGGTGGGGGGGGCATTATATTGGTACACTGGTCAGAAAAGAAAGGCCAAAGAGAGTGTACCCCCTCTGAAAAATGAGAAAGGTGAACTGGTAACAACAGACATGAAGAAGGCTGAGGTACTCAAACAGTTCTTTACCTCATTCTTCACTGACAGTCAGGCTTCCCACATCTCTAGAGTCCCTGAACCTCTAGGCAGGGGCCGGGAGAGCAAAGTCCTTCCTACTATAAGCAAAGAGTCAAGACTGTTTGGTGAAGCTGAACAGGTACAGATCTATGGGGTCTGATGCCATGCATCCCAGGCTCCTGGGGGAACTGCCTAATGGAGGTGACAAGCCTTTCTCCATCATATTTGAAAAGTCACATCAATCAGGTAAACTCCCCAGTGACTGGAAAAAAGAAATATCACTTCCATTTAGTGTAGGAAGTGAGACACAGGGAACTACAGACTGGTGAGCCTCACCTCTGTGCCTGGCAAGGTCATGAAACAGATACTTCTGGAAGCAATTTCAAGAATGCAGGACATGGAGGTGATCCAAGACAAGCCAGCATGGCTTCACCAAGAGTAAATCCTGCCTGACCAATCTGATGATCTTCTATGATGAAATGCTTGCATCAGTTGACAGAGGAAGACTGACCAATGTCATCCACCTGGACATCTGTAAGGTTTTTGACATAGTTCCACAGGACATCCTGATCTCCAAATTGAAGAGGGATGGATTTGAAGTGTGAACTATTTAGTGGGTAATAAAATGGCTGAATGACCATATCCAGAGTGTTGTGGTCAATGGCTTGATGGGGACCGGTAACAAGTGGTGTCCCTCACATTTCTGTCCTAGAACAGGTGCAGTTTAATATCTTTATCAATGACATAGACAGTGTGATCAAATGCACCTTCAGCAAGTCTGCAGATGACACCAAGCTGAGTGGTGCTATTGGTATAACAGAAGCAAGGGATGCCATCCAAAGGGACCTGGACAAGCTAGAAAAGTGGGCCCATATGAAACTAATGAGGTCCAACAAGTCCAAGTGTGAGGTGCTGTGGCTGGGTCAGGGCAATCCCAGACATGAGTAAAGACTGGGTGGAGAATTCATTGAAAACAGTTCTGTGGAGAAAGACTTTGGGGTTCTGGTGGATGAAAAGCTTGACATGAGCCAACAATATATGACTAAAGCTTAGAAGGCCAACTGCATCCTGGGCTGTATCAACAGCAGCATGGCCATCAGCTTGAAGGAGGTGATTGTTCCCCTCTGCTCTGCTCTCATGAAACCCTACCTGGAATACTGCATCCAAGTCTGGGGCCCCAAGCACAAGAAACACATGGACTTGTTAGAACAGGTCCAGAGGAGGGCCACGAAGATTATCAGAGAGCTGGAGCACCTCTCCCATGAAGAAAGAGTGAGAGAGATGGGGTTGTTCAGCCTGAAGAAAAGGCTCTGGAGAGGCTACATTGTGGCCCTTCAGTACTTAAAAGGGGTTTATGAAAAAGATGGAGAGCAACTTTTTACATGGGCAGATAGTAATATAAAAAGGTACAATCAATGGTTTTAAACTAGAAGGGAGATTTAGGGTGATGAGGAACTGGAACAGGTTGCCCAGAGAAGGTGGTTAGTGTTCAAGGCCAGGTTGGATGCAGTTTTGAGGAACTTGATCTAGTGGAAGGTGTCCCTGCAACCATTCTATGATTGTACAAAAAAAAAAAAAAAAAAAAAAAAAGGCAACTCACCTATGACGTTCTTTACCGTATATTAAAGATTTCCATCTATTGACCCATGAGGATTTGTGTTCACCTAACTGGCCAAAAAGACACACAGGATATATCAGAGTAACATCCTAATAAAGACAAATCTTTGCACAAGAATGATGGTTCTTTCTCTTTTGTTCTAAATTACAGACAAAAGTGCCCAACTTCCTCTAAACGGAAAAGAGATAGATGAAAGACTTGACTCAGTAGTAAAGCCAGCATTAGCTATGTGCACTCTGTTAAGATATCGTGAATGTGTTACCAATTCTGACCATAAATCTACTGTCTACATAAAATAATAAAGAACAACATCCACTTGAGTGTAAACTCCCAAGAAATGAAGTAGAATTCTGTCTCTTTGTATATGATGACAATTGCCTTCATCTTTTTTCTTTATTATTTTTTCAATTAAATTATATGCATTTGTCAGCATATTCATAAACAAAGTCTTTAATAATTTTCTTAAAGTAAACAGCACAGAATTAATAGATTTTTCAGGTTAAAATGGTGTTATTCAAAAGCAGTTAATGTGTATGATTTATCCATCACCTCTGTGTGAAGTCTTTGAAAAGGTTCTTTTGTTCTAAAGTTAGGGGGTGGAATAAGAACAACCACAATAATGCAATAATGCGTAGCAGTGAGATTTAAGGAGGAGACATTCAAATGGCATTCATCTCAGACACACTCTGCTAAGACGAACAAAAGGGCTTCATCATTTTTATTTTCTGAATTGTGTTGTCAAAGGGCTAAGCCTAGAACAAAACTTCAGGCCAGGATTAGTTTTACCAAACTTTAAGAAACAAATATAAGTTAGATGTCTAGGACAGATTTTTCATACCTTAAATAGTTGTCCAGTCCAAGCTAATCCCAGATATCCTCTTTATAAAAAGTGAGAAGAAACAGATTTCTAGAAGACATTTTTTTTTTTTTGACAAAAATTGAATGATTAAGACTAGAAAAGCAGAGTAGACCTCTGGTTTGTCCCTTTCTTTCTGACTTCTACACAGACTACATGTCTATTTTAAAGTTAATGTCTAACATTCAGATGAGCAAAGTTAAGACAATCACCACTGAGGAGAAGTACAGTTCTGTGTTGTGGGAATCTTTTCCCTACTCCAGAAATATTTGTGCATGTAGCTGCAATCATATATGAATGGTAACTAGCTCCTCCTTAAATATTTCCAAGTCAAAACAAACTTTCAAATAATATCAAACTCACAATGTGATTTTATTATCTGCACTATTAGTTTGCAAGTTTAATCATTTGAACTTATTGATTCATTCTTGGTTGTGACCTCCGTTTGATCATTGCTTTGTGCCACTTTTGATTAGCTTAGTGAACCTGCAATACATTTGGCTCAGCAACATGTGTAAGTGCATTTTTGTTCATTCATACTGCTTTACAAAATCTTTCAAAATATGCACAATAAGCTTATCCTTCTTAAGTACCATATGGATCACAAATACTGAAGGAATGCATTTCCTTGTTTAAGAAATCTACAAGCCACTTTACCAGGATCATAAGTTAATGATTTTTTTTTTCCTTTTCCCCCCAAAACTAGCACTGTATGGATTATAGTTTATATGTGCCAACATATAAACAGCATTGGGTTTTGGTCATTTCCATGTGGAAACCTTTGGGGAGGTGATCAGCTGAGGAAAGGATAAGAAGAACTGGTCAAAAAGAAAACAAAAAAATACTCTTCCCCTTCCCTTTCCTTGCCCTTGCCCTTCCCTTCTGCCCTCACCCCCACTTTCCATCCCCAAATAAAAAAGTCACACACACAAAAAAAATAGATTACAAAATTATTACAAAATGTAATTCTTATAGATTTGGAATGAACCCTAGGAACATTATTATTTTAAACAAACAAACAAATAAAGAAAGAACAGTAACACTTATTAAAATATTATATCTATTTTTTGTTTTATTTTTAAGTTGTTTTCATTTTTTCAAGCTAGTTGTGTGTTACAAGAGCAACTGAAACTCTAGCACATATTTAGGATGGGGTTGCTGCTTTTTGTGACAGTGATGTGTGATATAAAAGTATATGCCATACTGGCCAGAGGCAACTGTAGGAAACAAAATCCTGTTAATCCTTGTCTCCAACAAATGTTGTTAGAGAATAAGCTCCATTTTGTGGAACATCGTTAAATTTCTTTATAAATAAGAGTGCTCTTCAGGATGCTGAGGCAGAGAAAGAAAATCAGGTACAGTGAAGAACAACTTCACAGAGACTCACTGAGCTGTGAAAAGCAGCAGAAAAGAAATAAGCTGACTGTCACTTTCTGATATGCAAGGTTTCATTTCACCTCTGGAAAGCTGAAGTAGCATTGCTGTAGTCACAAATGTCTAACATGATGGAGACACAGGGGAGAAAAAGGGGTAGGGCTTTTGATTAGACCAAGTGATATTCCTGGATAAAACAAACAAGCTTGAGGGGACAGAATTCACAGAATAACAAATATTTGTGTTCCCAAATATGGTAGCCACAACAAAACAGTGTTGTTTAGGTCACAGGGTGCTTGGGACAGGCCTCCTTTGGGATAGGTCAGATGTATTTCCACACCCTTCCTGTTTTATATATTATGTTTTTATTATTATTATTATTTTTCTCCTTGGTACTACTCCCTATTTCTATTCTACCAGCTGAAGATGGAATTTATTCTTCTTTATCCTATTTGAATCCTTGTACTCAGATTAAGTGTGATGGACAGTGCAGCTAGCATCTCTCACAGGTCTCTGCCTTCTTTCTCTTGCCAGAAGAGATCTGTGATGAAGTACTCAACTTACTCTCTCAGCTATGATTTTCCCTATCTTCCCCCTTCCACTGCCATCACAGACATCTGCTCCCTGACAGTCTTTGTTCTTTCTCCTTTTCACTGATCCATAAGGGAGAATAGTAACACCATACAACTGGAAGGTCTATGATTGTTGCATGCATGAGATTTTTCTCACCTCTATCAGGTAACTCCAGTAGTACACCTGAAATTAGTGATGTCTAGGCCTGATAGTCTATACTTTCAATTCTCTGGTCTTGGAAGTCTTTTGTTACTGACTAATGCACATTTATTTGAGGAACAAGGGAGAGCAAGAAGCACTGAGACTCTGCTTATGGCATGTCACATTCTGTTATTGTGCTGCACTTGCTTCTTCTGCTTCGCATTAAGAACATTCATTCCAGCTCCTGAGGATATTGGTTCCATACCAATGAACCTAAAAATATTTCCAAAATGCCCAGGGGGGTGAATATTTTTATGTCCTTCCACTTAGATGAGGCTGTTTTAGGATGATGCTGACTCACACATGATATCTTTTGCATACTAATCAATGCAATAATAATTCAGGCCATCTGATTTCAAAACATGTTCTCTAATGCATTAACCTTTCACTGTTAACCTGCCGTGTTGTGCTTCATGCAGCACAAAAGGATTGAACCAAGAAAAGGGAGGATGGGGAAAGATAAACTTAAATTGTAAGCAAAATATGAGACTTAGATTATTTGTATTACAATACATTTAGATGCAGGAATTGAACTCTGATATGCAGAGTCACAGTCCACTAGTTTAATCACAAGGTTATTCTTCTCCTCCTTTTCTGCAGACAATGAAAGCTTGATGACTGTGATAGTCTCTCCGACACTTCTTTGATTATTTACAGCACAGACACCTTAATTAAGCCTTTGTCCTGCTTATACATGTTTCATAGAGCTGTATAAAGAGTAAAGAGGAAAAAGGCTTGTGACTTGGATAATCAACAACATTGGTTTAAAAACCATGCTTAAAAATAACAGCACAAAAAACAATTTGAAACTAATCCTTCAACCAAAATTTTTCTGAAACATTTGGGGAATCACTTCATATATATATGTGTATATATATATATATATTTATTTATTTATATTTCCGAATGTATTCACAGATCATTCACACTCAAAAACAAACAAGCAAACAAACAAACAAACAAAAACAGGGAAAATAGTTTAATGAGTTCTGCATTTCACTAGACTTCCTTGCTTTACTTACATGTGTATATGACCACTACCTTTAAAGCCTTTAAACATAAATGCAAAATCTCTTAGTGTTTGAAATAATTATCTGAATGGTGGTTCTTGCTTATTTTTGCATGGGTCAAATACATTAATTGCAAAATCATATCAGAGCGCAAAACTTATAATTCCCAAAGCAGGGATAAATATGATACTGTGAAGAGAAGTTGACATCATGTAAACTTTGTGACACATTTTCTTCCCAGCTGTGTTAAACAAATGAGTTTCTACAAAGACCTATTTTTCTTTGTTGGAATGAATAATCTCATTCTTTTCTATCTCAGGTTACATTAGTGGTATTCAACATAGAGGGATCAGAAAAGTCTCGTCTGTGTTAATCATCCAATGGATAAGTCCATCTTAGTTTTATATTTCCTTTCTGAGCTGATGGGGCCACTGAGTTATATATATACATACATATATATATATATGTATAAGTATTTACATTTGATTTTAATTTAGTATTTCTTGTGAAATATATTTAAAACTGTGTATGAATCTGTTTCCTAATTATTTTGTTTTTCAGTAATTGACACTTCCAAGGTTTTGTATTCACTAGCTTCCTATGAATGAAAGAAACCCATAATCTTTAAAGGATAGTCCTACCTAGCACTAAAAATATATGTGTTCGAAGGGATAGCTGTTCATTAACAATTGCTTGCTTTAAAACAAAACAAAACAAAACAAAACACTGAAACATCCTTAAGAATTTATATTCATAGCATGAAATTAATTCAGATAATCATAACAAAAAATGCCAATGAGAAAGAATATTTCATTTCTAGTTTCATTTCCAGCTCAGAGCCCAACTCATCCCAGTTTAGTATAGAATTGCTTCCTGCAATTTCTTTTTCCTATGACTAAATTAGGAGGATAAAATTACTGTGCTCCTAACTTAGACACTTTGGTTTTGTCTCAAAATTTAAATGGGCAAATCCAGATTGTTGTGTTTCAAAATACATTGAGCCACATAATCATAGGAAAGTGACCCCCAGATGCCTTATTGTCAATCACTTGCTGCAAAGCCCAATGTAGAATATCCAATCTGATTGGTTCATAATGATTTTAGGTTATGGAGAGTCTACAGCCAAGGAGCTTGTGAGGACCTGGAGTTTACCTTTCCTAAGTAACAGCCATCCTACATAAAATGTTTGCTGTTACAGAAAATGAAATGCAAGTGATTTAATTCTAGGGCTATGTAAATGTTCCATGACAATAAAAATCAAAGTTTCTATTCCAGCTTCACCTCTCGCATTATGGGCATACATTACACTTCAACATAATATAGGCATAAGGGCATATGTCATTTTGTGTACATACATCTAAAATAGCATTTTAAAGTGGAAACAAAACCATTTGGAGGCAGTCAATCAAAATGTCCTTTATTGAAACCATTTTTTTCCTGTTTTCAAAATGAACTTCAATTAAAATGTATTTGTTCCTATGAAATGTATTCCTTTGCCAAATTCTGACAAGAAAAAGAAATGTTTCCACTCTGAAGACATTTTACAGTATAGATTTGATCTATCCATGGTCTTTTCTAAGTTCATATTTATGTCTGTCTCACAAAATGCATAGTATTGCTTGTAGCACCAAGAGTCACTTGTCAGGATATGAGATTCATTGTGTGCTAGACACTGTGTAACATGTAAAACAGTGTAAAACTGTCTGGGCAGGATTCGGCTGCCTTTTTACGGGTTCCTCGTGCAATCTGGGACACCCGAGAGTGTCCTAAACACATTCAAGGGGCCAGGTTTGAAAGGCCTGCCGCCTTCAGGAGAAGCAGCTGGAGTCCTGAAAGGACAACCCTGTTCTTAAAATGGTGTTAAATTCCAGGTTTTAGGCAACTGAATCTTACCTTCTCCATTATGAAACAAAGTCTACAAGAAACAAGGATTACAGGATTACAGACCATGTATTTAGAAGATGACAGTGAAAATAAAACAAGAACAGGAACTCTAGGAACATAAAAGAAGCATTGCAGCATCAGAACAAGATCCAATTAATCCATTATCCTGCCTCTGACAACAGTCAACAGTAAATGTTATAGAAAAAAAAATAATAATAAAAAATAAAACCAGGGTAAATCTACAGAGATACTTCCCTGCAAATGGCTGCAAATGAAGAACTTCTTAATATGAACAGATTAAATTGCATTCAAAGCCTAGCATTCATTTACCAATTCTTCTATGAATAGAAAACTTCGAATAGATTTACTGCTAGTAGTGTATCTTGAAAAGAAACAAAAGGTTGGCTTTGCTAAGTAGTTTCAGGCATAAAATCTGCTGTAAACCTGACACCTCTGTGCTCTGGAGCCTTTCTATAGCAGAGGATTCTAGTGCTGTGCTAACTGTGACAGAATTAGCAGCTATTAAAACCTCATTTAAGAGGGGCACAACTAAGAATTTGTCTTTAGAATGTAGCACTGAGTATATCTAAATGGTACCAGGCCACCCAGAATGAACTTTCATGGAAGTGTTAGGAAATATTGTGTCTTCTAAAGGCATATGACATTTTTATCTGTAGTAGAACAGGCCAGAAAAACTTTATTATTCACACAAATATTATTTTTACTTTGGCTAAATATTTCAATTTTATTAGAGCTTGTCATTTAGGAGCTCTGGAACTTTTGCAAAAGCCTCCACACTAAAAGTGTTTCAGGGTTTGATGATCAACTCATAGCAACTTTTATTTGGAAAGTTTTCACTCTCCATTTTCCAAAAATCTAAATGTTAACTTTTAGGTACCAATTTAGGTAACCTCAAAACAACTTTCTACCCCAATGCACCTCTCCCCTCCTCCCCCCAAAAAATGATGATTCCACTTTAATACTAATGTTTTAAATCGATCATTCTTGGGACTTCTTAATTGGTAAGCTAAGGACTGTAGACCTCAAAATAATTTTGTTTATTGGGAATTGTGTGGTCTTCTGGACTATATTCTAAAGACAAAGTGTTGTTATTCTGTTCATGCATTTTTAAGTCAAAATATTGATTCTGACACAACAGTGTTTTGGGAATGAAAGATGATGAAATGTTCCAGTTTTCAAATGTTTCAAAAAAAAAAAAAAAAAAAAAGGTGCTTACCTGATGCTAAGTTCCATTCAATCAATGCATCTCTCACTGCCCTGATTCATCAGTGAGATATTTACAGCATTGATCATGTTCTGGCTGAACTGGCTTTTGAGAATCACCAGGGGGTTCATTCTCACTCTCTATCAAGTTCATTTAATTCACAGCTGGTAACTCCAGGATACGCCTAAATGTCTTGGAAGACAAGTGCCACAGCAGGAAGCACTGCATGGTCTAAGAGACTTTTAAATCTAACCCACTGACGTTCTCACTGGGCAAGCAGCTCCTTATCATTGAGCAGTGAACAGCTAAGGAGCACCTAAACTGTCCCTACTTCAGAAAGGTGACAAGCTTGAAATCCGACATTGCTTTGTAGAGTGGGAGGGAAAGACAAAATCAAGGTGCATGTAAGTAATTTCACAGTTGTTTTGTAGAAAAATGCAGCCTAGATGCTCCCCAGGATAGAAGTTAGATACTGATAAACTGTGTT